>NW_026068224.1:792209-826194 GCF_014885135.2 Alexandromys fortis
GGCGGAAAATTTTTTTTTCAATAAAAAATTATATTAAAAAAAAAAAGCCATTAAAACCGGGAGCTGTCACCTCCTCCATACATCCATTCTGTAATTTTGGATACCCAGAGTTACCTATGGTTCATAAATATTCATAAAATAATCTTCAGAAATAAATAATTCATGTTTGAAAAAAAAGAAAGAAATGGACACTTAGTACAGCGTTATAATTTTCTACTATAGTGATCTGTAAGGTTAAAAATCTAATCATCACAGAACCTATGAGGACACACATTTAAATAGTACATGATATAAACTTGAAATTCAAAGCTTTAATCTTTTCAAAGACATCTGCCAAATAAATGATTGAGGTTATTGTTTAATCTAATCTACTGTAAGTAAAATAGTAGTTACATGGAATGTGTTGTAGATTTTAAACTCTACAGTGAAAGCTAAAATATCAGAAATCTTTAATAAATAAATAAATAAATAATAAAAAATATTCTTTCTTTTTCTGTAAAAAAAAAGGTCTCAAAAGTCCTTTGAAATAAACATTGTTATCTTCTACACAGAAGCACAAAGGGCTTAAATTACTCTCTCAAGGTCACACAGTTAGTATATAGTGGATTTGAGAAGAAACTTCAAACTGTATGTTTCTAGCGTGTCTAACTCTTGCTAATGAATATGCTGAAAACTTGGGCCAAGATATGTGTATATTCTTTTCTTCAAAATAAGTACACTATTTAAATAATATCAACAAATACTACATCAGGCCGTTCAAAAGAACAATATCAAAGAGAGAATGGGGAGCACTATGAAGCACACTTTTCTTGTTTAGTGATAATCAGGCTGATTAGACATACACAATTTTTTGTTGCTCAAAAAAATCTTACAACTTTGAAGATTCAATAGAAAAAATGAAAACGTCTGGAAATAGCAAATTTGCTACAGATAAATTTATTTTCAAAAAACATGATCAGGGTCTATAACCAGAACAATACAGAAAATCTGCAGTTTATGAGACAAAATGTAAGTGTCTTCAAGAATTGGACATGTTAGTCTCTGTATTTTAATTGTAGTTGAGTTCAAAAGCTCCTTATTAAATTAACCTTGAAAGGTAATATTTTAGGAAATAAACAGTGTGTGTGTGTGCATGTGTGTGCATTCACGTTCTTACTATAACATTTTCATAATTTTGATGACATTTAAATGTTTCTTTTTACTGACTATGATTTAGTAAATCGAAAGATAGTTAAAAAATACTTCTAACTCTATTTTCTGTCTTATGTTGTAAGGCCAGAGTAGAGCAAATTTGAGCTTCCTTATATGTGTTGGTGTGGTCAAAAGAACAAATACATTATTATGTATTGATACAAATATATTTGTAGAGATATAAATATTTCTAGTTATGCTATAAATATTTCTAGGCACAAGGTCTAGTCCTCATAAAACACAAAGAATCAAATTATATATATATGAAATTATTGCAAGGTATTTCTTATCCATAAAGACCATATAATTCTTTTTTATTTATTTTTTTATTAAATTTTTTTAATTAAATCTTTCCGCCTCCTCCCGGCCTCCCTTTTCCCTCCCCTCCCCCCCACTTCCCACACCCCACTCCCCTTCCCCTCCCTCTCCAGTGCAAAGAGCAGTCAGGGTTCTCTGCACTGTGGGCAGTCCAAGGTCCTACCCCCTCCATTCAGGTCTAGGAAGGTGAGCATCCAGACTGGTTAGGCTCCCACAAAGCCAATACATGCAGTAGGGTCAAAACTCAGTGCCATTGTACTTGGCTTCTCAGCAGCCGTCATTGTCCACCATATTCAGTGAGTCCGTTCCAAATAATTCTTTAAGACATTAATTTAAAAACAAATCCAACATAAAAGTGCCATTGAAAATGTTTTTCTTGTTTATTTTTGAGATTGTATTTTAATTACATTTCTCCTCTTCTCCTTCTAAATCCTTCTGTATACTACTCCCAACACTTCAAATTAATGACCTCTTTTCTCTTTTTTCATCATTTGTTATTGCATCCATATATGTATTTGTATATTTGAATATAATCTGTTAAGTCCACACAATCTTACTTGTATGTATGTTTTTAGAGTTGATCCTTTCCACTGAACAAAAAAATTAACATGCTTTCACTGAGGAGGGTCACATCTTCTTCTTCCAGCTTTATTCAGTTGTCCATAGTGTTTTATTTATTTGTTTGTTTGTTTATTGTTTGTTTGTTTGTTTTGTAGTGTTATGGCTTCTTGGGATTTTTCTTGTGAAGTTTGGCATGTTCATTGGTGTCATTGGTGTTCAGCTATGATTTCAGAGGACATGTTAGCAAAACTATGTGGGTATAGCTTCTGCTGTTACTAGGAGACACTAGAAATATCTATGATCCTTTGTGTCTTGGAATACTTCAACCCCCTCTTCCACAATGTTTCCTTTGCCTTATGTGTGGCAGTGTTTTGTAGATGTATCCATTGGGACTTGGTGCTATAACTCTGCATATTAATGGCCTATGGTTTTCTGTTGTAGTGTCCATCTGTTGCAAAGATAAATTTCCTTGATGAGGGATGAATACACTTACTTGTATATATAAAACAAATATTTATAAATTGGTGAATTCCTTAACATAATGATTTAGGAAAAGTATATAATTAATCTGAAAATTTTAAGATTATTGACTGCTAGAAACACAGACATTGTAGTTTTGCCCAGTTCATTGATCAGATTAATGTCTCTTCTAGGCAATTAAGGGGCTGCTGCACACTGATCCATGGCTATTTTCCTACGTAAAACTGCAATGGAAAAAACATATCACTAAAACTCCCATAACTGAAACACAAATAAACTTAATTTGCTTAGAAATCTACTTTTTCTTCCTTGGGGACTTGTGGGTGGCATGAAAGTCCTTGTGCTCACAGATAAGCACTAGGGAGAAACAGGAATGGTAATCACACAGGGTTGTCTCTTCAAAGGGAGGAATGCATAACCTGTTATCCCTTCAGAAGGCTGGGAGAAGACATAGTTAATAGCCTGATGATCCTTGCACTATCTATGTGACTAAGACCACAGTGGATCCTCCTCATATTCTTGCCTTGAACTTGTTAATTTATAGAACATGTCTTTATGGAAAGTGTTGCCTTGAACTTGTCAATTTATAGAACCTGCCTTTGTTGAAAGTGTCACACATAGTTAATCTATAAAACCCATTTTTTATGGAAGATACCACATGCCCTTTACAAAGAGTTGTGCTGTTATCACACCTTAAGTTTTTTGTGAACATAGAATTGAGTAACAGCCAAGAAAGTGTTGCCAAATTGTGCTGTGCTTAACAATGTCTAGAATAAAACACTTAGGGACAGACTTCCAAAGTTTGAATCAATGAAGGCTACTAAGTCATGCTGAATTGAACTACCATCTTATCTCCCATGGATCATTACTCTGTTTGCCATGGTAGTTTCAGAGACCCCTACAGGGGCTATTATACACCTCCTGAAAAATGCTCATAAGCTTGCCAGCATCTGTGAAGTTTTCAATCAAGTATTAGATTTGGTCAAGCCAGATCACACTTTTGTGTTGCATAGTGATTTGTATTTGCATTCTGAGCAAAGCAGTCTCTCAGGATATTGTTTTACCTCTCAGCTGAGCTCATCACTTGGAGGTGGAAGCACTACAAGTTATCCATACAAGAAATGGATTTTGGATATACTATATAGTCCATGTTTTTCTGGCTTTTTCTCTGGACTTGTTAAAGAAGAATGTCTATATTTCTTGTAAATGTACTAATAATGACATCTTTTATAAAAAGCTTCCAGATTTTTCTGTAAATGATCCTGAATAAGACTTGTCAATGGTTGATAGCCTTCCAATAGTCTTTCTACTTGGCTTCCTTCTGCAAGCAATCTTAGCTATTACATTTGTTCGTGTCTACAGAAGAGCCAGTTTCCTTGTACACCATAATGTCCTTGTGTGTACTGCTATTTGTGTAAGGACCCAAATTCACACCAATTCACCTACACTATTTTGCACTCTTATTGTACATTGTTGTGAGCATCTACATGTTTATTTTAACTACTTTCCATGCTTCTGTGGTGATATATCTAACAAGAAGCTATTTAAGGGAAAATAGTTTATTCAGGCTTATAATTGTAGCTAATAGTTTTATCATGGTGAGGCAGACAAGTCAGAAGGTGAGGAAGGCTTGGGCTCAGGAGCAGGAAGCCAGTTGTGTACTTTTCCAATGACTCACTGCCTCCTAAAATTGATGATCAAGTGTTCAAATACATGATCCTATCAGGGACATTTTATATTCAAACAAATCATACTATCCTAGGACCTCATAAGCACACATAAATCTCATGGGGGAAAATGCATTTATTCAAACTTAAAAATGCTCCATAACCTCTTAATCTTAGCATTTTGAAAGTCCAAAGAACAAAGTGTTTTTGAGACTCAGAGTAATCTCTTCAGTGTGATATCCTGTTAAATCAAAAAGCACATTGAAGAAATGCTAAGGGAGAAAGTAATCAGAATGAATTGTGTGCTTCTATGGAACAATAATATAAAAATGAACAAATACAAAGAGAAAATATATGTACTTATAATGTAGAATGATATAGACTGTACATTCGTATTCTTAAAGAAAGAAATAGGAGCATCACTAGGAAATATAAGGACGAATTTCAGCAGGTAAAAATCCAAATCCTAGAGCTTCAGGTTGAGTTCATGATAGAATCATGTAGGACGAAAGGAGTTTAGGTGACACTACCTTTCCATCTCTGTTGCCTGCAATACACACAGCCTCTCTTGGACTGAGTCTACTCTATATGTGCAGTTTTCTATAGTGGATGTCCCACCAATCTGACACCACCATTCTCTGGTACTCTTAATTGCAAGTTTAGCTTTACTTTCATGATTGCATGCATTTTTCTCAGGGCTTTCTTGAAGAAATTCCAGCTTTGCCACATATTTTCTAGCTTCATTGGCTTACTGATACTGTGGAATAAGACATTATGTTCTCTCTATCTTGAATATTTCATACCTGTAAATTCAGTCCACATGAATAATGTTGTGACTTCTGATATCACCTTAAGATGTAACCTGGACCTGATTTTTGTGTGTTTCCTTCTATATGTTGTGGTTGATAAATCTGTAAAATCACCTTTCCTATACAGTTGTTTACAAATAAGGTACACTTCTTTCATCTTTCTTAGTTCTAACTTTTTTTTTTTGCATTTTCATGTATTGGAGCCTTTGATGGGGTATGACTTTACCTGCACAATACCTTTCATATTATCCTGGTATAGAATGACAAAGTTTTCTTTAATGACACTAATGGTTTTATCAACTGCAGTTGCTTTCAGAGTTGTTGTACCTAGATTGGCTGATAACTTGCCTCCTCACTTGGTGGTATATATTATAAATGCTGTCCCAGTAATATTATGAGGACTTGTCCTAAAAGGAATCTTTAAAATACTAAAACTATAATATCAGAGGGTTTGTATTATTATGGTTATACAAGTTAAAGTTAAAAATATAAACAACTAAAATCCTAAATATAATTAAAACTATAATTATAGCAGGTCTTAAAGTAATTCTCCCCTTCAATTGTGTCCAATTTTAAATAATCTACTTAAATCAGGCACTTTAAAAGGCATAAAGTGCAAGTAAGCAAAATGAGTACTTCATTTCTAATTTCCAAAGGATAATAAATTGTCAAAGTAGAATTTTTGATTAATAACTCCATCTATAGTCATTTAATATTTTATATTTATTATATGTTCCTTGTGAGTTTTTAGGAATTTTTAAGTCTTATTTCATCACATTGAATTGGTTTCTTCTGTACTATGATTATGTTATTTTCATTATTATTATTAAATACAGTTTAATCATTTGCTTTGTCTATATTCTTTTGTCTCACTAAAATATTAGGTATTCTAGACCTTTACCTCAAATGACATATTTCAGGATAATTTTGTTACACTGAAAAATATTTTGTTGATAGTTTTATTATAATTATATTAAGATAAAAGTATAAAATACGTATAACATTAACTACATTTAAACCTATTTAACAAATTTAACATTAACCTATCTGTGATCCTATTACCACTTACAATGTTTCTTTGTAGAACAGACTTAGAAAACTATATGAGAAACTGGAGGATATTCTAGCCCCAATCTTGTTGCAACCAGCTACTCACTATTTGATAAATGTTACAATTATGATGCAATTCCTATTCTCAATGTATTTGCATTAGGATGATAGAAATTAAAGAATTGACAGTAATGCAAAAAGTTAAATACAGACAAGTAAAAGGCAATATTTTTATTTTTAAGATTACATTTTGATTAAAAATATTATTTTTACAACAAAGTTATCTTTCTTATGTAACAAAAGATTTCTGTGGAAAAAGTAAAAAGGTTCTAAGATTGTAGTTCTTAGAAGTTGTGAGAACAACAGAGTCTAACTAATTCAATGTATCAATAAGTAGACATGCCTCTTCTTGATTATTTCCAGTAGCAATAAATTAGTAGTTTACCAGTAATTAGCTGGCACTTCATTAGTTTAATGTCATCATTATACCAAAATCCTGCTCCCTACCAATTAGGGAGATGCTATAAGAAAACAAGGGTGAAGAATCTAATTTAATCTGGTCAGAAAATAAGGAACAAAGTAGTAAGTGAATATCAGACATGTGACTTAAACCACATCTTGAAGGGAGGAGTGGGAGGTGTGACATTTGGAGAGATTTAATAGTTTTAGTTCTTTGGCACCAACACTTGAGTACAAAGGTGTAATGGGGAGTGAAAACGCAGAGATCAGAAAGTGACTCCTGAGGATAATCTGTACCAATTTGTATAAGTTAAGTTTCAGCAACAAGGGTTCTTTAATAGTTCAGGGATATATAGTCCTATAATATAATAAAAAGGAGAGGTAACTTAGGTTCTTTGACCCTGTCTTGATTTTCTCTTGCTGGGATTTTGTCTGCCTTGAGTATAGGTGTTCTGCATGTTGTTTCAACTATTATGGATTTATATAATCAACCCACAGTCATCAAGCATCTCTAGTTCTTATAATCTTTCTGCATTCTCTTCTGCAATTATAAATGAGCATTTGGGAGTGGCATTAATACCACATTTAGGGAAGGATGTGGCACAATCTCCTTTTCAGTGCATCTTGACCAGTTGTGGGTCTTTGTTATTTTTTTTCTGATGAGATTTGAGAGATGTTGTTATTGCAGACTTGCTGCTGCTGCCTGTTGTGTGATCCCCATTTCTCAGAGAGCAGGGGGTAAGAAGATGCAGAGGCAATGACACAGCCTCCAAAAGAGTCCAATATAAAGGCCCTTTATTGTAAAAGGGTTGGGTTTTTTTATGGGATTAAGGAAATTAAACTTCTTCAGGAATGGTTTTGGTTGTTCCTTTAAAAACTGGCAGTCACTGCTGGTATTTTGTAATTCCCTAGGAGTATGTGTCATTAGTTACTGTGTTTTTGGTCAGCTGACAGGTTGTTTTGACCAATTGTGCTTATTTATTGTGAGTTTGCATGTGCTTGCTTGTGCTTTTACTATTACCCTGTTTCAGCTCACCCTCTTTATTTTATTTTATTGGACAAACTAGTAGGAGTTATTGACTTGTATAAACCAACCTCAGGGACCAGCCCCAGGATTTGAGCTGTGCCTGTCTTAGGTTGCCCTGTTGGATATGATCTTACCTCTTACTTGTCTTTGACTACTAGTATTCAAAGTATTGGGTCCCCAGAAGGTTCCAAGAAGTCAGAAACAAGTGGAGACTTTTAGGAAAACTAGAACTTTAAATGGCCTCCTGTATTTGCATTAGCCAAGCATGGACCACTTCCGTTGGAGATTTTGGTCCAATGTATTCCATAGCCATTAATACTTGGAGTGTTGCCTTGTTTTCCTGCTGTTGCTAAGATCTCAGCTGTAAGATAAATTGAAGCAAAAATATTAGAGCCACCATTGCCCCTCACATAATGCACCATGCAACAAGTTTAAGAGTGTCTATCAGGGATTTTATGTGATCTCATACTTGGCCCAATGATGTATTTGATAGGTCCAATGGATAGACCCATGTTGAATTAAATTGTATTAGATTAACATATTTTTGATTGCATGGTCCCAATAAACTAACTGTCAGTTGTCATCTTGCTAAGGACATGTAAGAAACTTGATATGGAGTTAAGCAAAGGGACTAAAATGGAAAATCACAATTGGTCTTTACCAAATAGTGAAAGGTTTGTATTTCCTCATTTAGTCACATATTGTAACCGATACTAATTGCCTGAATTTTTCATAATAACAAATATTGGAGTATTGAATCTGCTATGGGATGTTTCAATATGACTGAGGGAAAGTTGATCCTTCACCAAATTTTAAAAGATGATAATTTGAGATCCATGATAGGCCACTTATCCAGTCACACTGTTTACTTTGTAAGTGAATATAAGGCTATAAGATGTGGAACAACTACATTAGAATGATGGTCAGTGGCCCTAGAATTGGAAGTTAGGACCTATACAGTGAAGGGCAGCAGAGTTGTTGCCCTGATTAGACTGTAATGTCATGTGACATTTTATCCTTATAAAAGGCCTTATCATCAGTAATAAGGACAGAATCCATTTCTTCCAAAAGACCTCATCCCAAAGGTTATGGGGGAGGAGGCATCTGACACAATAGGTTCAATCTGCCTTGGTTACCATCTAAGTCCTTCCAATGAACTGGGTAAACGGTGTTCTTTGAGATGGAGTCACCACCCACCCCAGTAATGGTGGGGCCATCCTTGAACTTCCACTGTGGGAAGACTTTGGTATCACTGAGCGAGATCATGATGTCATCAACCTCAGTGTCTACAAATCTTTTATCAGGTTTATCATCTAGAAAAATAGTAATCATGGAAGAGTGAGGAAAAGTGGGAAGGGTCCAAAAGACTTTTGGGTTTGCTGGGTCAGCATTCCCTCTTACTTGTTGGGCTGAGGGTTGCCTCATTTAGAGTTTAAAGGCTGTTGTTTGGGAGCTTCTACAGTCTCACGCACAATGATAGGCCTTTTGGCATTTAGGGCATTAGGTCTTTGGATGATCCCTGGGACAATCCCTATGTAAGTGGCCAGACGATCCACATCCCCAGCAAATATGGTCTGATGGGGAAGAATTATCATTCTTGTCAAGTTTGGCATTAACCAAGGTATTGATAGAAGCCATAAGGGCAGAAATAGGCCTGTTCTCTGTGTCAATTTCATGAGCAGCTAAGACCTCCTTATGAATATCCTCATTTATAACAAGTGCAACCACTATTTAATAAGGATATCCTTGGTAGGGCCAGAAGGGATGCACTTTTCAAAAGCATTGGTGACACAGGTTAAAAATTCAGGAAATGGTTCTGCAGCCTGCTGGACAAGATTGCGGAAATTGCTTAAATTGTCCTGGGGCATAGAATGTTTGAGGGCCTTGAAGGCTATGCCAACACTTGTTTTCAATAGGCATTCAGGCCCATCATGGATTGTGATACAGGATCAGTGTGTTGTCCATGGCCAGTAAGCACATCGATGGTGACATTAAGTACAAATCGTAAGTTTGTATGGTCTTGGGTCTCTATTGCATCATCATAAGCTGAGAGCCACTGGAGGAAAACTGAGGTATCAAGAAAAAGCTTTAACATAGCCTACCAATCATAATGGGTTTGAAGCTGTATGGGCCATTGCCTGAGTGCTAGCTCAAAATAAGGGGAATCACTGCTAGACTCATTAGCTGCCTTTCTAATTATGGCCAAATCTTTCAGTGGAGTAGGGGTCCAAAGTTGAATGGCAGCATTGGGACCCATGCTGACAGAGAAGGCTCAAGGATTGGTAGTGGGGAGCTGTTGGTGGAAAGCAATTGCAGATCATACTTAGGGGGAGGTTTAGGGATAGGTGACATTGCCATGGGCCTAATTATAGCCTCCATGGAGCAGAGGTCTTAATATCTTCCTAATGATAGACAAACTTAGTGGGACAAGGTACCTTGGGGGACAAGGAGTGAGAAGGTTTATATGGCAGTTCCATCACGGACCTTGTTGAGAATTTGGAATACAATATGGTGGAGGGGCTTCCAATGAAAGGGAGGACATCTTTTGCACAAGGTTGCCCATGATGGAGTATAGAATAAAGGGTCAAATTAGTACAAGTAGCCGCCATCTGAGGAGAACATTACAATCCCTTAAAGGAAAGGTGATTCAACCACAGTCAAATGGCCAAAATTTTTTCATGAATTAAGAGACTGGCCACCACCCTAATAGCCTTTAATAGTTGGTCAGGTAACTGGATAAGTTAAGAAGAGAGACTAGGAGAGGAAGTCTAACCGTCCACTCTCCAAAAAATGTCAGAACTCCTTGTAAAGCAAGAGAACCACCAGAGAATCCCAGAGAGAGGTGGCAGGAAAAAGTTATCAGTGGCTCTCAGGCTATGAGGGAGTCTATGTAAGGACAAGGATGGAAGGGAAAAGAAAACTAGTATTTGTGGATTGAGTGTACTGCTTATAACGAGGAACTTCCAAGGTTTTTTGTTAGGCCATGGCCATATGCTCACCTGGTGTTCCCCTGGTGAAACAGACCTGCCAAGAGGTCTTTTATTGACTCTACCTCTAGGGTGGTCAGCCCTTATATGAAGGTACTGAAATAAACTGAGTCATGATGGAGAGTTTCCATCCAGAAGACAAAATGGGGATAGAAAAGAAAATGTAGGGATAGGAAAGAAAGCCCCAATTCACCAATGGCTTAGAAAACAAAAATAAGGGTTAACTAAGTGAAACAGCTGAAGTGGGCAAACTCAAGATGTTGTTGGAGAGTCAGAATGGGGACAGCAGCCAGGGTAAGAAATCAGAAAGAAAAAATGAGCAAAAGAGGCTAAGGAGGACCCAAAAAGTGAGCAAAAGGGAAAGGTCAATCCATGTTGGAAACTAGTTTTAGTTGTTGTGTACTTGTTGTTGCTACCTGTTGTTTTATTCCCCACTTCCAGGGAGGCAGTGGGTGAGAATAAATGAAGGCAATGACACAGACTTTGGAAGATTTCAATGTAAAGGCTCTTTATTGTAAAAGGTGCTAGGCTTCCTCAGCCCCCTTATTCTCCAGGGAAAGGTGAGTGTGCTATGGGCCCTTTCCACAGCCTCGCAATGCAGGACAATCACAATATTAGAGAGTCAAGTCAAAGTAGGATCTCAGTTTATTACTGTAAGGGTCCATTTATAAAGGTTAAGTGACATCCTGTGAAGTGGCAGTACCTCTAGCCAATGAGAGGCAGCCAAACCCTCCCTCTGGCTGAAGGGGCATCTGCTTAGTTTTGCTGTCTCATCCTCACTCAAACTTGAGCCAGGCTTTTCTCTGTACAACAGTATTCAAAGTATAGGCCCTGAACTCGAGCCATGCTCTTTTTTCTGTCCCGTAGGCTTCAAGGTACAGGCCCTGAGATAATTTTGGCCCAACATCTCCCCCTTTTGTTTTATATCCCACTCTCTACACCCAGTCACCAAACCAGAATATCCCACCCAGGATAGAGTATGGGTCAGGGCCGCCCCTACCCAGTGTTTTGGCCTGGATACCTTCAAATTGAGAGTTCATCCATGGGGTGAGATATCGAGCCTATCATATTGTACTCAAAGTGCCATGAGTTCTACCTGTCGAATCTGTTTTTGGAATTCTTGTTTCAGCCTTTGGAAAATGCATGGGCCAAAAGAGAGACCAATAAACAAATAGCCATTGGCCCAATTAGGGAAGAGATGAGAGTAGTAAGCCATGGGGACCAATTAAACCAGGTCTCATAGGGGATCCTTGACTTAAATGAATCAATATCTTTTCTTAACTCATCTAGGGTTCTTGTAACTATCCCTGAATTGTCCATATAGAAGCAACATTCTTCCCCAAGTGCCCTGCAAATTCTTCTCTGTTCCATAAAACAAAAAGTCCAAGCCTTTCCTACTTTGTAAGGTTACTCATGCTAAGTAATACAAAGAGTTTTGTAAATAATGTAATGCAGTCTTTGTCTTTTCTAATTATGTCCAGACAAGTCTGCTCACATCCCCAGGAAGAACAATAGTAATCAGGAGTGTTGTGTCCCCACACCAGCACTGCAGTTTCTAATAGGTTGCCTCCTGGGCATACATAAAATGGTGTCTGCAGGAGGTCATACCTCCTAAGGACATGAGAAGACCCAGGCTCATTAGGGTAAGATGCCTGGGATAAGGTGCATCCCTGAGAGCAGCGCATAAATTCTTCCTTCAATTCCCTGAATCCAGTCTCCCATGATCCAGCTCCCATGTTCCAAATCACAGAGGTCAATCATCATGTCAGGCCACCACGCCCAGGGTGTCATCATCTGAAAAGTCTGGTTTAGGATCCCTCTAGTGCCAGCACTTGACAGGATCCATATCACCTTCTGTGGTTGGTTGGAGCTTGCTTCCTGGACCTTGATCACTGTGAGAAGAATTAACATGATTATTGCTAGGAGGGCTGTCTGACTTAGATAAACAGGCAATATTCTCCTCAAGGGTCAGTCTCCATTGGACAGTGTTTATTTTTCTTTTATTATTATATTATTAAGGATGGTCCACCATAATCTCTTTCCTTCTTTATTTGTCATCTTGGTCTTCCCCATTGTTCTGAGGGGAGGGGAAAATTTAAGTTATGAACAGGTAGCAATATAGGTGTTTCCCCTCTGTTTGGGAAGACACATCCATATCTTTGGCCCTTTGTCAACAAGGGATCTGGGCCCCTCCATTGGTTATTGAGAGGATTCTTCCACCTAACCTTTAGGCAGGGTCTTGTTGGTAGGGATCCCTAATGTTTCTGAAATCAATTTTGATTTTTGAAAATTTGAAATATTGTTGGTTAATAATGTATTTTGAAGTTGTAGGTGGGGGAGACTTCTCATTTTTGTTTTATAAAGACCTCTTTGAGATATTGTTGATGTCTTTCGACAATCGCTTGACCCTGACAGTTGTAGGGGATCCCAGTGGTATGGCATATATTCCATCTCTGGAAGAATTCTTTTAAGGTTTTACTCAAAAAACAGTGGCTGTTTTAGGTCCCAATGTAGCAAAATATTGTAAGAAGGGACTTTTGGCATGGGTTGCCTTTTCCCTGACTGGGGGTGCAGAGAAACGGTTGGCAAGTCTTACATGTATGAACAATTCTCTTTCATTCTTTGGCAAGGTTCTGGAGGTATAGATATTTGAGCCCTCTCCAGTTGACATGAATTAAGAGATGCATTTGGGTAAAATGTTGTATGGGCAGAGTTGAGACCTCTATGAGACAGGTCCCTGAAGCAGCAGCATCCACAGCAGCATTTTCTTGGGAAACAGTGAATGATTGGGGACTCTCCAGTGTGGTTCTTGATATAGCTTCACTAACTGAGAGTCCCCAATGTGGGTGTCCAGGGTCACTAGAAATCCCTACAGGGTGAGGCTCTACCGAAAACAATGTCTGGCCATCCATTCTAACTCTGTTGGAAGGAAGGTTACTTGTTCATCCCAGCTACCCAGAACTGAAATAATCACACAGAGACTGTATTAATTAAAACAATGCTTGGCCCATTAGCTCTAGCTTCTTATTGGCCAACTCTTACATCTTAATTTAACTCATTTCTATTAATTTGTGTACTGCCACATGGCTGTACACAAATTTGCTTACTGGCAAAACTTCCCAGCATCTATCTCCTTTGGCTCCATGGCTTCTCTGTCTCTGCCTTCCTCTTCCCTATGCTATAGGCCAAGCCAATTCTTTATTCATAATAAAAGCAATACATAGACAGAAGGATCTACCATACCTTAAATCCTTAATTTAATTTTGAATTAAAATTAATTAATTAAAAAAATTAATTTTGAATGGAATTATTAATTTAGAGAGATATTTTCCATAATGTCAGAGGGATGTCTTCCTGATTTTTATAGCTATTTGATCAACTAGAGAGTATATGCTGGGAGTGCCCCCTAAGGGTGGTGTGTACCCATTCTAGTAGTTGTGACTGCTGAACAATGGCAGCCAACATGGTCTTTTTCCCTAATAATATCTAGCCTTGGATTGGAATGTTAGGGTTATAGCTCACCAAAGAAGCTTGATGGAGCTCATTGACAAATTCAGTGAGTGCCTGACAGCCCTTAGGGGGTAAGGAAATGATCTCATAAGGTTGCCTCCCTTAAAGGAGATAATACAACACATCTAGTCTCCCAGTCTCTATAGGCAACCAGGGCCTTACCCATTTCATTTCTGCCAGTATCCTGTATTTTTAACCCCAATAAACTAAGAGGCTCAGGAAAGATTAATTGGGGTACATTCACTTTGGCTTGAGTGAGTGTTAATTGGTTTCCCAATACATGAAATGGGGGTACCCCTTGTTTTTTTTTGGGACTATTTTAAAGTCATGTTTTTTGGAGGATATCAACAATAGTAGTTACCCAGGGAACTAGCCCTAATTTCTCCAAATGCCAAATTATTAGATTATGCATATAAGCATATTGGTGGATATAATCTTTGTCAAAATAAGGAGAGAGGATACTATACAAATATTTTTGGCAAAAGGCTAGACTATTGGCCATCTACTGTGGGAGAATAGTCCATTCATATCTCTCCTCAGGTCTGGAGAAATTACTGTAGAAATGGAAACGGCAAACTTTTCACAATCCTCCTCATGAAGAAGAATTGAGAAGAAGCAGTCCTGTTTAGATCAATTACAGTGAGGTAAAACTGGGAGAGGATAGCTGGGACCCAAGGTAAGCCCCACAAAGAGACCCCTAATATCTCCATAAAGGAATCAATTGTTCATAGGTCCTGTAGCATTCTCCCAGTCCCATGAGGCTTACATATCAGAAACACAGGGACTCATTGAAGGCCTTATCCACCCCTCTTTAAGTAGATTTCTGGTGATTTCCTTGAGCATCTTAAGTTTAAGTTCAGGTAATGGCCACTGCTCCACCCATGCCAACTTACACTTTTGGGGGTGAATCCAGGTGTCAGGGATCTACCCTGATGACACCTTGCGCATTTTTATCATCATAAAAGGCTAAGTGGTCAGAGGTAACAACAGCATCCATTTGTCCTAACATATCGTGTCCCAGGAGGTTTGAAAGCAACCCTGGGAAGATCAGAGCCCTGAACTTTCTTCTGTCTCTGTCCAGCCCAGCCCAATTTACGGGATTGGCAATTTCTTGAGACATAGACTGGGTCCCAGCATTCTGTGATGGTACAACCTAAGGCCAGCACAAGGCATCCTAGTTTTTTTGTTTATACCTTCCCAGATGAGGAGCTTAGTAAATTGGTCTCTAAGTCCACTGGAGGGCAATTTTCTCTCAAGACTGGTCTGCACACTGATAATAAAAAATGGAAGCAGCTCCTCTGGGTTTTGCATCATGTCAGCTATAGGTGATTCAGTGGGCCCTTCCTCTAGCATGGCTCAGGCCTCCAGGCCTGCTTGTCTAACTTGATCCTGATACAGAACCACAATCCTGGCTTGTTGGACTCCAATGGAAATGGCTCCCACTGTACCAGATCGCATTGAATAAGAGGTGGGAACTGGGGGTCAAACAATCTATTGAACTCTGCTCTTGTACAAGAGACCTCCTTAAAGAAGGCTGTTCATTTAGCATATTGGGATCCCCCAGGGTGGCCAAGGCTAGGGGACAACATTGACCAGAAAGGCTTGAGTCCATAAACCTTAGCCTTATAGTCCTCAGCATAAGTATCCCCAGGATGCTCTGCCCTATATTCCTCCTAGAAGTTGGTATATTCATTCCCTCCTGGCAAGGATGGAGCCCCCTTTTTTGTCCCATTTACATCTCCCATTTTATTCTCTCCCAGGGTGGCTGGGGACATAAGAAGGTAGCCACTCCTCATTACAGACATTATCTACTTTCTTTTTGGTCTTTGCCACTTCCTGCCATATTCCTTCCTCCTGGAAGTGCTCTTCAGTAAATTGCACCCATTTTTTATCTTCACTTTTTATGTTTCCTTTTCTCCCTTCCTTTGATTAATTTGTTACTTTTGGATCCTTCAGACCTCTCCCAATTGATCTTTGGCCATTTTCTGCACCTCATCATCTGTTTCCTTCCCTGATGTTATGTTACCCATTGTGAGGTCCCCCTCACCTTGAGACCACTTTGACCTGGGACCCTGCCTCATGTTCTGGTGCCAGTTGCTAGGTTTCCTTGAGACTCCTTATTTCCCAGGGAATGATGAGTGATCTATTTGCCCATTCCACAATCCTACAATGCAGGACAATCACGTGTGATAGGGAGTAGAGTAAAACCAAGTACTCGGTTTATTACTGTGAGGGTCTGCTTATAAAGGTTAAGTGACATCCTGTGATGTGGGGATACCTTGCACTCTGAATCGTGCTGCCTAAGTGCTGCTCTGCAAGGGAGGATTTAAAAAGCTCTGAGAAAAGATTAAACCAGGTGGGCAGAGACTGTCGAGGCCCATAGATCCCGAGAGGCATGGAGTTTAAATCCACGTTGGAAGGCAAATGTTAGGGTGCGTGGGGACTTGAAGCCAATCCGAAGCGTGTAAAAAATTGTGGCAAGAAAAGCCAATTTGGGAGATTCTATATTGACCTGATAGCGCCATGCACAGGCCATGGTTGAAGGAGGGCTGGAGCCAAGCCACTCTGGTAGCAGGCAGCCAAGTCGGGGTGGGTACGGGGGTGGTTCTAAAACCAAATGATGGGTGCCAAGTATAGAAGTAAGTCATAAAACAATCCCACACCAGTTTGGAATTATGATTAATAAAAGGGTTATTTATTTAAAGGGAAAAACTTACAGATTACCGTCCTAGAAAACAGCCCTCTGCATGTTCAGGAAAAGAGTCTGGTAGCAGAAAGTGGAGTTCAAGCAAGAGACAGAGCCAATGGCTACCACTGTTTTTCAAGCCAAAGAGACCATGCCCAAGTGGGCTGGTATCTTAAAGGCTATTGGCTGAAGGAGCTGAAGAAGCTCCCACAGCACTGCTCTCCCAGGTTCATCATATCAACTAGAGTGGTAAATAGTTGTTCATGTTTGTAAGCACAGCATGAGGAATATGAAAACAACAGAATTTGGCATTCACATCCAGTCTGGCTTACATGAGACACTGTCTCAAAACAACACTAGCAAACAGTACAACATAAAATAAAAACAAGGTGATGACAAAAAAACTGAGAAATTTTGTGTGACATAAAAGACTAAGAGACCAGAAAGAAGGTGAGCATATCTATTTGTCCATGTTGTTCACTTATACAAGGGATAAGTAAATTGTAATGAAACCCAGCCCCTTATTTGTTTTGTTAAATTTTGTTGGGTCATAAGCATGTTTCATTGTGATGGCTAATTTTTTGTGTTTATCTGAATTTTCAATGGGATGTCCACGGATTTGATTTAGTGCTTTTTTTAGAATGTGTCTTTGAGAACTTTCCTGGAAAAATATTGGTAGACCAAAAAAATCTGAGTGGCACTCTAATGCAGATTGACCCTCTCTATTAAAGCCAGGGTCTATCTGAACAGAGCAGTCAGATTCACACATGATTAAGTAAGAAGAAATTTCTTGGGCCTTTAGGCTATAGTGTTAGTATTCTTTCACCTTAATATTGAAACAGTGGCTCCATTTTCATTCTGAGCATATAATTCTTCATACTCTCATGACACTATTAAATGCTGTAAACATTGAAACATGCTGTCTGTAGAAATGGAATCCTCCTGCATTCAGTACTATAAATCCGTTCACACCTGCACAAACAAAACCTTTTGAAGCTGTTTCTTTGGAAAACAGACTAATATACATATCATCTTTCTCTCACACATGTTTCTGCCTGACAATCTATTTCTTATGTGCCTAGCTATTGGATTTTCACCTTTTTTATTAAACCAGTCAGTTGCCATAGGTAGGTAAGGTAAATCAGCAACATATCTTTACATAATTAAACAATGGTAGCATAAAGAAAAGCAAAATGGCTTTACATAATTAAAAATGCAGCATAAACAAATGCAACACATCTTTACATACTTAAAATTATTCTGAAACACAAACAAATGAAATTCACCCTTACATAGTGAAATAAATATTCTATTCCATAACAAAGAACTATAGGTAAATGACAGGGAAAAGGTCCTTAACACTGGAAAACAATAAAGCTCCAAGTGAGGGGTTGAGGAAGAGTACATTGGGAATTTGAAGCATGAAGATAAAGGAATATGTGGAAGGTAGAACCAGTAGAAAATGAATACATATGAAAATTATACATGGAAACATATTACTATTGTTTTTAATTAAAAATAACTTTAAAAGTTCATTTAGTGATGTCCAAAAAAGAGGATTCAAAGTTGAGAGGTGGTGATTTTGGAGCTAGTATGTTGATCCTCCCCATCCAAGAGCAAGGGAAATCTTATAAAACTATAAAACTACCTATTTTGTATATTTATTAAAGAATCTATCTACTATGGGGTCTTACAGGTATGATTTATTTTTACTTAGTATAACATTTTCAGAGAATTCCCATTTGATATAATGTATCAGTTTCCTATTATTTTGTATATCTAAATAATAGTTTATTGTTTAGATGAATGGCATGTTTTCTATCTGTTATTCAGCAGATGAACAGAGGACCTGTTTACAATATATTACTAGCATGAAATAATGCTTCTATGAATAGTCATGTAGAAGTTTTCATGTGAGCATATGTGTTCTATTCACTTGGGTATATTATCAAACCAAAAGAAATTTCCAGGTTCTATGATAATTCTATGTTTAACAATTTTAGGAATTATAAAACTGTTTTCCAATGTGACTGTATCATTTTCCTAAAGGATTTATTTTTTAAATACTATTTAAAAATATATTTTTATTTTAATCAGAGATTCTTACTTCTATTTCTTGTATTTGGGAGGTGGGTGGTCCTTGGACTTCCCACAGGGCAGGGAAACTTGATTGCTCTTTGGGCTAAAGAGGGAGGGGGACTTGATTGGGGGAGAGGGAGGGAAATGGGAGGTGGTGGCGGGGAAGAGACAGAAATCTTAAATAAATAAATAAATAAATAAAGTTGACTTTAAAAAATATATTTTTAAGTACTATTTTGTTGAAGTTATCCTTAACTTCTCACAAACTATTGTGCCTATGTGTTATACTTTAGAATAGTTAACTAAACTTTCCTATCACATTTTCAACTCAGTTTGTATTTTTTATAGCTTAGCCTTGAAATATGTTTGCTACTTAGTAAAAGCTGGCAGCAAGAATTGGAATATTACATAGCCTTGCCAATATTATATATGATTATATGTGTATATTTTACATTTTCTGTGCCTGTGTGTGAATACAGGCATAAAATACAACATACTAATGTGTAGTATTAGAGAACAACCCTGAAGTAGGTCCCTGCCATCTACCTTGTTTAATACAGACCTTTGTTTGCCATTGTATGTGCCAAGCCCATGAGATTCAAGATAGTTACCATTTCCTTCTTTCTTATTCCATTCGGTGTGTTGGGATTGCAAATGCCTGCAGTACTAAGTCGAGCTTTATGTGGGTTCACAGGATGTGAACTCAGATCCTCATGGTTACATGGGGCAGGAACTTTACCCACGAAGTCTTTTACTCAGTTACCATTGATATATTCTGAAAGGGAAATTAATTTCTAAGAGGATATTTTATCCTCATATGATTTCAAAACCAGAGAGCTTGTAATATTTCTTTTTTCAGTAAGGAAATGAGATTGATTTTTGATAGGTGAAAATAAAAACAGACTGGAGTTCTGAAATTCCATTTAGACATTTAATAATTTATTTAATTTAGTCTTTTTAGTTACCCTTCTCTATTTCATTCATGTGATTCTCAGAGGCACTCTGAAAACTTTGTTAATTAATTACATAAAATAAGGGAAAAAAAAGCTTTGATTTCAATAGTACAGACTTTCATATCTCCTATGCATGCCTTATAAAAGAAATTTAATTATGTTTTTCTGTGGTTAAAACTGATCACCTGTTCTATAAAGAAATTCATTTTAATCTTTGGCTTTCATGTGTTCTGAGACTCTTTTAGATCAATGTTCCTATACTTGCCTCTTGTCCTGGGTTTGTTGAAGCCATAAGGCTGCATATTCTTCAAATGCTTGTACACAGTTCATTTTCCCCTATGATTTCTGTAGAAAGAGAGTCATACCCCTTTTTTGGAAGAACATGTCATACTATCTGGTATACAGAACACCCTTGCAAATAACCTAATATCTTTCAAATTAAATAGAAAACCTTTGTAAGGGGTGGAGATGAGTAAAGGACTAGAATCATAAGATCTTATTTTGTTCCTTTTATGTAACTAGAAACTCATATTTTAACTATTTCTATTTCTCAAAACTTTTAAATTAAAAAACAAGATTGGATATGAGTAGAGATTGAAAGAAAGACCACAGTTTGAAAAGTGAAACATGACGATCAGTGGTTGTGTGAACTTCCCTTAGAAAGTAATAGACAACGAGAGAGAAAAGATGAAAGAAAGTACAATAAAATCACATAGAATCAAGAGAGGTCTCCCTTCACACTCTTGCATCCCATCCTCCATAAAACATTGGTTATCTTATTGTTTTTGTTTTGAAGGGCACAATTTATAGATGGTAATGCAGATACGAGCTGATTCCCATACTATACAATATTAGGTTTTCAAAAAAGTTATTTAGCTCAAAGGACTTGCTGTTGAAACCACAATGGATCTGCTGAGAAAACTGATGTTTTCTGATAGCTCCAGAAATTTATTGGTATATGTTTTCATTTCTCGAAATCAAACATGAGCTTAGTGAAATCTCATTCATGCAGTAATCTGGGTGTGATTGAGGCTATGATCTCAGAAGTGAAAACTCTACATACTGGTTCCCTCATATTGTTACCAGATTCAAAATCTTCCTGCTTCAGAAGTTTTCCTTAGTATCTCGAGACCACCTACATTATCTTATTACACAGATATCTCCAATGGTCATCTGTATTTCATGGAAGTATGTGTCTTCAAAACCACCCAGGAAGGAAGAGCAAAGTATGCTAGCAGGGTAATTTTATAGGATGCATCTTTGTCAGGGGAATGCCTTTTCACTTTCTTTGTTTTATTCAAGGGAAGATACAAATGCCTTCCTCATCTATGAAAACAGTACTACAGAAAGTTGTGAACCTCCAAAGTTAGGATTTATGGGGAGAATACTGTAATTTATCTCCTACAGCTTACATGTTTCTATGTGTACTATTTAGTAGCAACAGTGCCAAGTTCGAACCATGTCTCTTTCAACATCAAGTACAATATCTTCCTCACTTGGTTTTGTGTTAAAAAATCAAGGCACTGATCAAAGAATCAGCAATTTGAGTAAGACAAAATGAACATATGAACAATAAGAGAGCTCAAACTCCACCTCTATTTACCTCTTTAAACAGCACCTGCACTCTGTTGTGTAAGGTGGGGAAATATTGTGGTGGTGATGTTAGTCATCAATTATAGAGAAACCAAGAATGCTCCTTTCAACCACTAAAGGTATATCAACAGAACAGAACCCACACAGTTGATAAGAGGTTATAAAATTCTAATTTCTGACTTTCCTGTTTAGACTTGTTTGTTTTCTCATTGGCTCAAAACCTAAATTGAATTTAAAAGAAACTAGTTTTATAGCTTTCTACCAAGCTAACAAAAGACTGATTCGTAGCTATCTTTAATGTTTTCCTTCATAGTTTGTCAGGAAGCAAATTTACTTTCTTTTCAGTTATGAGTATATTAATTCTATGTTCACCTGGTCCTGATCATCTTCACCAATCTGTCAAATTTTGACTCATTTTGATGATGCCATTAAACATGCAGGGATGTGATGATAAATGTATGTAATCTCTTGGTCAAGATTACTCATTAAATTTCTTCATCTCCCTTTTGCAAATACTTTTAATAGGTAAATTTAAAGTTGTCTCAACTTTCCTTAGTGAATGATATGTGGTGAATAGTGATATAATGAATGAAACTGATATTGTCAGAAGTAGATGTCTGATATGCATGGTAGAACAGGTTCTATCAGTGAAAAAAGGAAAAAGCAATCATCCATGAATACTTTCAAGGTAGTTTTTATATTTGTTTCATTATCACTGTTCAATAAAAGGGATCAGATATCTGATCCTATTTACTATTGAATACTAGGGAGATGTGGGAAGGGTTACTTATGCAGAAGAGAGGGCAAGCTACAAACAGGCAAGGTTTTGATGTTGTAGTCACTGAAAATAAGAATCATGAGCTAATAAGAACCCCAGCCTAGACTTTTAAATATTTGTGAATAGGAATGCCACACTACACAATTATATAAGGCCACATAGTACTTGTTTTTTTTTTAATTTAATTATTAAATAATTTCCACCTCCTCCCATCCTCCTATTTCCCTCCCACTCCTCCTCCCCCTCCTCCTTCCTCTCCAGTCCTAAGAGAAGTCAGGGTGTTGTGCCCTGTGGGAAGTCCAAGGTCTGGGAAGGTGTGCATTCAAAGAGACTAGGCTCCGAAAAAGCCAGTACATGCAGTAGAATGAAAACCCGATGTCATTATCATTGGCTTCTTAGTCAGCCCTCATTGTCAGCCACATTCAGAGTCCGGTTTGATCACATCCTTGTTCAGACCCAGTCCAGCTGGCCTTGGTGAGCTCCCATTAGATCAGTCACACGTCTCAGTGGGTGGATGCACCCCTCGCGGTCCTGACTTCCTTGCTCATGTTCTCCCTCCTTCTGCTCTTTATCTGGGCCTTGGGATCTCAGTCCAGTGCTCCAATGTGAGTCTCTGTCTCCTCTATCCCCATCCATCACCAGATGAAGGTTCTTTGGTGATATGCAAGATATTCATCAGCGTGGCTATGGGAGAAGGCCAGTTCAGGCACTTCCCCTCTGCTGTCCAAGGACCTAGCTTCGGAAATCCCCTTGGACACCTGGGAACCCCTCTAGAGACAAGTCTCATGCCAACGGTAAAATGGCTCCCTTATATCTTCTTCCCTGTTCTCATATCGACCCTTCCTCCATCTCAACCATCCCCTCCCCCCAAGCTCTCCCCCACATAGTACTTGTACATTTAATTTGAGGGTTTCAGTTCATGTGAGATGCAACTCAATATGACTTATCATCTTTGAAGTTGCACAATTTGGCAATCATGGTCATGGTTTCATGATTAAAGAAATACTGTAAAAATCAACTTCAGCTCCACATGTGAGCTTGGAGTACTTACTTGATCACATTTTACATTGCTGTCTTATGATCTTGAGTGTAAACTATGAGAGCAAGCTCACTGAGTTTGTGAATTATGTCAATTGCATCACTGAGTATTCCTCATGTAATTTTGTGATTCAGTTTCCCTAGAATTCTACACAAATTCAAGGCACAGAAATCTTTGCAAAGTTCCTCCTAATTTCTTAGCAATGGAGATTTCATTAATGTTGATGTTGTATTTCCTCTTTAAACCTCAAAGGCATTATTAACATCTCTTTTCCTGGTTTAATTTGATACCAAGATTCTGGAAAGTCCATGCAGGGAGTGCTTGCCCCACTAAAAAGCATCTGCAAAAGTTTTGTTACATCAGTTTGCCTAACAATGTGGATTTTTTTTCACTATTTCTATTCCCCAAACTGATATTTTTCACATGCAACAGAGGTAGGCATAGCTTTCAAAGAACTTTCTGCACAAATTGGATACCATGTAAAATGAATCAACTGCCCTTTTGCTGTGCTTGCTTATTTCAGAATATCTTTGATAAGAAAGGATCTACGCTTATCTACAAATGTAGAAAACAGCCACGAAAAGATTGCATTGAGATTTCATTAAAAGCAATGAGAGTATGGACTTAAATAAGTTTCATACCTCTTGATTATTTGATCCTTCCTTTGATAGAGTTGTAAGTTGCTACAGCACAATATAAGAAAAGTATCCCTAGATCTGATATTTAGAATTCTCTTGTAGCATAAATAATAAAAGCACAGAGACCGAAATTGGGGTTCATCCCAAAACCAGAAATGTAAGGTAGCCAAGCCACTAAAAGAAGTCTTTTCTCTGCCAAGGCTTGGTGGCCACAAACTAACTTTGGTAGAGTTAAGACTTCCTTAGTTGCTTGGCTGCTTTGCTTTTCTGGTTTTTGGGTTGAATCCCAATTTCTGTTTCTGGGTTTTTATTATTCTGTAATCTCTCTCTCTCTCTCTCTCTCTCTCTCTCTCTCTCNTATACCTTTTCCTGTCAAAGTAAAAACATTCTCTCTCTTTCTCTCCCTCTTTCTCACTCCCTCTCTCATACACACACACTTAGCAGACACATCAGACACATTTTTTATCAACCAATTCAATGATTCAGCTACTTGTCAACAACTGTTTTATAGTAAGGAGTTCTTAGAGCAGTAATTCTCAACCTGTGGGTGATAATCCCTTTGAGGGTCACATATCAGATATCCTGCATACCAGATATTTACATTATGATTCATGACACTGACAAATTTATAGTTATGATGTAGCAATGAAATAATTTTATGGTTGGAATGGTCACCACAGCATGAGGAACTGTGTTAAAGAGTTGTGGCGTACAGAAAATTGAGAACCACTGTCTTTTTCAGTGTCTATTGAGATGGTAGTATGACTTCAGACTTTGAGAATGCTTATGTAATTAATTATATGTATTGATTTGCATACAGAACCATCCCTGTACCTTTGAAATGAAGCCAGCTTGACTTTGAAGCATAATCCTATATTGTGATCTTTGTATTCAGTTTTCAGACATTTTATTGAAAACTGTTTCTTTTAGCTTAATTGTCGAAGTTGATATTGTGGAATAATCTTTTTGTATATTGTGAAGAAATGTCACTCAAATTGGTTTAATAAAAAGCTAAATGGTCAATATGAAGGCAGGATTTCCATGGCATATAGTACATTGGGAGGAAGAAGGGTAGAGTCATGAGAAGATACCAGAGATGCAGAGCAAGCAGTATGGGCTTTAAAAAGTAAAAGTAACCTAACCACATAAAATAATCTAGAAAAAGTTACAGGTTAATTTAAGTTATAAGAAGTAATTAATTACAAGACAAAGCTATCAGATGAGTTTCAAAATTAATAAGAAAGTCTCTGTATGGTTAATTTTGAGCTGGTTGGTGGGACAGAAAGAGTGTGCCTACCAGTTGGTCTGTATTTTTCTTTGTTGATGTCTTTATTTGATTTTGACATCATAATATCAGCTTCATTAAAAGAGTTTGTAACTATTTTGCATTTTCTGTATTAAATAATTTAGTTGTAATAGTTTTACTTCTTTAATTGTATAGTAGAAATTTCCAGGGATTCTATTTACCTCTGCTTTTAAGTTGGAAGACTTTATTAGTACTTTAATATTATTACTACTTATAAATAGGTTTAAATTATATATTTCCCCTTGAATTAACTTTATCAGGTCCCACACAAGTTGACTTTATCTTATCTTTTTACATTTTGATAATTTAGTGTAATAAAGGTTTTCTATTATCAGTTATAATTTTATTTTTCACATATAATTTTAATAATTTTTGATCTGTTCTTTTTATTTTTTGTTATTTTGATTTAGTATTAATCCATTGTCTTTATTCTTTCAAAGAATCAATTCTTTATTTCATTAATACTTTGTACTTTTTCTTCTTTCATTAATTTATGCTTCAATCTTTATTATATCTTCTTATTTATTGAATTTGTGTTTGGTTTGTACTTGAATCTCCAATGCCTTAATGTGCATCCTTAGTTTTTTTTGAGTTCTCACTGAATTTTTGAGTTAAGCCCTTAGTGCTACAAACATTCCTCTTTGTTAAGGTATGTTTTCTTAGGATTGCTTTCATTATATCCTGTAGATTTTGCTAAGATGTGTTTTCAAGTTCTATCAGTTCATCGAATTTTTCATTTCCTTCTTGAT
The DNA here is from genome assembly GCF_014885135.2 of Alexandromys fortis. Lineage (NCBI taxonomy): Eukaryota > Metazoa > Chordata > Mammalia > Rodentia > Cricetidae > Alexandromys > Alexandromys fortis. The sequence goes on from NW_026068224.1 coordinate 818,090, forward strand.
TTTCTTATTGACCCATTCATCATTCAATAGTTTGCTATTTAATATCTTTGATTTTGTGTACATTTTGAAGTTTTGTTTGTTGTTTACCTCAATTGTATTCCACTGTAGTCTAATATGTGATATTTCAATTTTTCTATATTTGTGTGGTTTACTTTGTGTCCTAATATATGATTTCTTTTAGAGAATGTTTCATGTCTCCNATGTCAGTGTTTCTGCTTTTATTTTTATTTTTTTTTGTCCTGATGACCTATCTACTAATGAGAGAGAGGTGCTGAGAACATCTACTATCAAAACACTCTAATTAGTTCATAGTTTATATCTAGTAACATTTGTTTTATAAAATTTGTTGTGTTTATATTTAGAATTGTAATATGTTATTCACAGATTATTCCCTTGATGGATGTGAAATGACCCATTGTTTATCTTTTGATAAATTTTGGCTTTAAGTCTGTTTTGTTGGTTATTAGCGTTTCTATGCTTGCTCATTTCCTAGCTCCATTTTCTTGTTATACATTTTTCATCTTTTTTATGCTAAGTTGGTGTCCATTTTGATGAAATATTTCTTGAACAGCTAAAAATAGGATTCTCTTTTTTTAATTCAGCCTATCTTTTTATTGTGGGATTTGATGCTATTAATATTCAGAGTCATTATTTAAATTTTTGTATTGACACTGTCATTTGGGGGTGGTTGTTTTCTTATTCCTGGCATTCATAAATTGTATACTGGCATCATTTATGTATTCCCCATCCTGGCTATTTTTATGTCGTCTTGACACTAGAGTTAGTTATGTGACAAGAAGTACTCTCACCTGAGAAAAATGCTTCCATAAGATTTGCCTTTGGATGAACCTGTGGTGAATTTTCTTCATTCATGATTGATGTTGAAAGGCACAGACCATTGTGAGTCATGCCACCCTTGGGTCAGTGGTCCTGGTGCTATTGTAAAGCAAGCAGTGAAAGCTATAGAGTGCACACCAGTAAGCAGCCTTTCAATATGGCCTCTGCATTAGTTCTTGCCTCCAGGTTCCTGCCTTGAATTCCTGCACTTATTTCCCATTAATAATGAACTATGATATGGTAGTGTAAACTGAAATCATCCCTTTCACCCCCAAGTTGCATTTGGTCATAATGTTTTAATCAATTAACCAATTGTTTAAAAATGATCTTTTCTCATTTTACATATCTATCCTGCAGTAACCCACATGGTGGGGCACCATCTCTTGGGGTGGGGCTCCAGCCTCAATGAAAATTTCATGTTCCAGGATAGGAGCATGAGTATTAGAATTATTAAGCAAAAGGAACAGAGACAGAAACACAGAACAGCACCAGGAGGGAAATTCAGTGAATACTGAACTGTCCATGTTTATTTCTCCTCATGCTTATATACTTTATTCCAAATGGGGCCGGGGGAAGCAACAGGCTTTATTAACATGACATAAGGAATAGACAAAGTATTCTACAAGTAGCTATGCCCTGGAACCTCCTGCCAATCTCCTTTGAAGGAACAGGAATAGCAAGGTGGAGTGGATCCAACTCAATACTCCAAATACCAAGAAACCACACCCGAGGTCAGAATTTCTTGTTTGTAGCTCTACCTGTTGTCAACAACTTTGAAAGAGCAAAAATAAGCTCAAACTCTTTTAACTTTAATCAAGGTGGAACAGGCTCATACCTGTGGCCCCCCACATTATCCCAGTTCCCATTTCCCCTTCTCCCACTCGTCCCAGCCCACCTCACCCCACCCCATATCACTCCTCAGAGATGGTAATGTTTTGCATGGAGAGTCAATAAAGTCTGTCACATCACTTTGAGGCATGATATAGGCTCTCCCCCTATAGTTAGGCGAGCAAGGTATCCCTCTGAAAAGAATGGGCTCCACAAAGTGAGTTCAAGTACTAGGGATCAATCCTCGTTCCACTGCCAGTGGCCCCACAGACTAAGCAAGCCACACTACTATAACATTCAGAGGGCCTAGTTCGGTCCTATGCTAGTTCCCCCACTATCAGTCCAGAGTCAGTGAGCTCCCTTTAGTTCAAGCAGGTTGTTTCTGTGGGTATACCCATCATGGTCTTGACACCTTCCCTCATATGATTTCTCTTCCGTCTCTTTGACTGGTCTCAGAAAGCTCGGCTCAGTGTTTAGCTGCGGATCTCTACATCTGCTCCCATCAGTTGCTGGATGAAGGTTCTATGATGACAATTAAGGTATTCATCAATCTGATTACAGGGGAGGACCAGTTCAGGCACCCTCTCCACTACTGGTTAGGGTCTTATTTGGGGTCATCCTTGAGGATTCCTGGAAATTTCCCTGGTGCCAGGTTTCATACTAACTTCATAATGGCTCCCACAATAATGATTCCTCTTTCTTTAATCTCCCTTTCTGTCCATCCCCCATTTCAACCATTCCATTCTCTCATGTTCTCTTGTTCCCTCCTCTTTGTCCCTCCCCTCCCATTCTTTCCCACCCCACACTCTCAATTTTCTCAGGAGATCTTGTCTATTTCCCCATCCCAGTGGGATCCATGTATATCTTTCTTAAGGTTCTCCTTGTTACCTAGTTTCTCTGGGGGTCATAGATTATAGGCTGGTTATCCTTTCGTAGTGATGTTTTATCACACCAGTAAAAATCCTAACAAATACATTCCACAATATAGACTCTTGATTATGTTCATCCTTCCCTTGCTTATGATAAATTCCTCCCAGTATTCTTTATAGGTCTGACTTGTTGGTTAAAAATTCATTTTGCCTGCTATCATTATAGAAAGTCTATCTTTCACCCTTAATCATGAGGGATAGATTTGCTTAGTAAAATCATCTTAGTTTGTCAATGTCATTCTTTCAGAACTTGAAGCATGTTATGCCAAGCTTCTCTGGCCTCGATGTTTCCATTGATAAATGTGATGTTATTTGGGTTGACTTTCATTTTATATATTACTTGCACCTTCACTCCCAGTGTTCAGAGCACTCTTTCTATTCACTCAGTGTATTTAGTGTTTGAACTATATCATGATAGGAACATTCTTTTCTTTTCTGTCTTTTTTTTTTTGTGTCCTGTGGTCCTCTTTTACCTAGATGGACATCTCTTTCTTTGGATTTGGGAACTGGCTTCTTTTATTTAAAATATTTTCTATCCTATGACCTCAAACTTTTGTTCTTTTGGATACAAATAATTAGTAGTCTTCATGGTATTCCAAAGATCTTACATATTCTATTGTAAAACCTTTTAATTTTGATATTGCATCTTATAAATGATCCATTCTGTGCTGATGTTTTACACTGACATTTAAAAAAAACTTTGTTCCTATTTGAACTTTTATGAATATTTCTAACTATGTATCCAATTCAATATTTATATCCTAAATTGTCTCCCTTATTTTTATTAAATGTTTGCTTTCTTGGACTTCAAATCTTGTCTTCTCTTGGTTCATTAAGGTGTTTGGATCTGTGTCTTGTGTGAACTCTTGTTTTGAATCTTTGATCATTTTAACATATATATTTTTAAATTTTGTGTCTTGAATTTTATTTCATTTTTTTAATTGGGAGCCACTTTCTGTGTTATTAATACTTTGGTAGGGACTTATCATCTTTTTTTTGTATTTTTTGTGTTCTTACAGTGGAACATGGGCATCTGGAATTAGGTTGCTGAGCTGTATCTTTTGTTGTGTTGTTAGTAAACTAGGCTGAGGTTCAGAAGTGGAACGGTGGGCTGGGGACTGTGGTAGAGAAATTAAGGGAAGAGTAAAGCCAATAATGATTTGTCTCTTACTGGTCCTTCCACGTGGATTAGAGGGCCTGGAATATATGTCAAATTAGAGGAAACTTAAAACATGTTTGATCAGGAGTTTATTTTTCTTTCTTTCCCAAGTTACTCTGGGATAATTATTTTGGGCATACCATATCCTTAAAGATATCACAATATACAGAAAACATAGTTATTGTTTTCTTAATATTGCATACCATTCCAGTTATTTGACATAGAAAACCACTATTTAATATTTACAAAATATCTATGAGCTCTGGGCAATCATGAGGAAATTAAGGTATAGAAAGTTTAAGTTGCTTACTCAAGGGAAATTATTAAGAGATAGCTTGATATTTGAACTGAATCACAGTAACTTCTGAGCTCATAATCAATGAGTGTATATACTACAGTATGTTATAATTTATTTCCAGACTAAAGTTGCACAAATTTGGCATTATAAGAAGAAAAATTATAAATAACTATTGAAAATACTTTAAACACATATTTAAAGAAAATTGGTTAGCGTGTTAATTCTCAATATAAAAATACTATGAGAAAAATATTCCATATATTTTAAATGTATTCTTTTTAGAACAAATTTATCTCAAGAGAAGAAATATCCAGCTAATTGTTTTATGTTAGACAATCACTAGACACTTAAGATGAATGAAATGTGTATCTATGGTTGATACTATGCTTAAATTGATAATGTGGGATTGCTCTCTGTATGCTGTGAATACCATTGGTAAATAATGAAACTGCCTTGGCCTGTTGATAGGGCAGAAGTTAGGTAGGTGAAGAAAACTAAACTATATGCTAGGCAAAAGAAGGGCAAAATCAGAGAGACATCATGTAGCACTGAAGGAGACAGATGCCAGAACTTTAGCCAATAAGTCAAAGCCACGTGGCGATACACAAATTAATAGAAATGGGTTGAATTAAGATATAAGAGTTAGCCAATAAAAAGCTAAAACTAATGGACCAAGCACTAATTTAACTAATACAGTTGCTGTGTGATTGTTTTGGTTCTAAGCTAGCTGGACGGCCAGGAACCAACAAGCAGCTCTCTCCTTTTACAAATTGGCAACAATGTGGTTGACTAAAATCTTTTTAAAAACCTGAGAAAACTTAGTGGTTTAAAAAAGAAAGGTAAAGTCTTTAAAGGTGAATATGGGCATGAAAGAGGCTTCTTATAAAGTTGGTTAGCCATTTGGGTAAGAACCTGCTCTTTCCTAGACTGCTTGATGAACTGGACATGCAGGGCCCACAGAGAAATGACTGCTAAACTTGCCTAATGATGATATGGTCATTTGGTGTTCCTGCTACAAGAAAAAGTTTGCTAGACATTCTACAGGACACAGAAAAAAGTGACTAACAAACTGACAATATAGGGGGAACTGTCTTTAAAATTTCCTGCTTCATAAAAAAGTCTGCTGGATACTATGGACCTGTAGGCTGAAGATGGATGCCCCAATGGTAAAAAAGAACTTTGGGTGATTGTCCAGGCAGCAAGATGTCACTGTCATTTCTAGGGTTTGAAAGTTGTTTACTATGCATTTCCTGTTTACATAGGTAATATTATATCTTTCTGGATTCTTTGATGGAGTTAAAGAATTTATAATAACAGTTTTACAGATTGTAACTATAATTCTTACTTGGTACCTGTTTTGTTGTATGTAATTTTACTATGTTAAAGTTAAAACCTTCCTTCTTTATTTAAAAGAAGGAGGGGCGGTGATGTGGACTTTCCCTCTGTAAGATGAAAATACCTTTGGTTAAAAAAAAAACTGCTTTGAACCTATAGCAGAACAGAATTTAGGTAAGCAATAAAGAGGAAACTAAATGCTGGGCAAAAGGAGGCATGTTGAAGGGAGTGGCCGCTTGGTCTTTCCTGGTTGCTTAGCCCCAAAATAATCACACAGAAACTGTATTCATTAAATCACTCCTTGGCCCATTAGCTCTAACTTCTTATTGGCTAATTCTTACATCTTAATTTAAGCCATTTCTATTAATCTGTATATCAGCATGAGGTCATGGCCTACCAGCAAAGTATCAGCATGTTTATCTCCAGTGGCGGATCATGGCATCTCTCAAAGTTATTCTGTACCATTGGGGCATCTATCTTCAGCCTACTGGCCTACAGTATCCAGCAGATTTTTCCACAAAGCAGGAAATTTCAAAGACAGTTTCACCTGTACAGTCAGTTTGTCCATCAAATTTTTTGTGTCCTGCAGAATGTCAGGCAGACTCTTTAATGAAGCAGGAACACCGAAGGATCATCTCACTTTTAGGCAAGTTCATTAGTCATTTCTCTGTAGCTCCAACATGTCCAGTTAAGCAGTTCAGGCAAGAACAATTTCTTGTCCAAATGGCTAGCAAACTCCATAAGAAAACTCTTCAATGCTCATCTTCCTCTTGAGGTTATTGGTGCTGCCAGGAGCAGATGTGTCTCACTGTCAAGAAAAGTCTTAAGTTATTAAAACATTTTAAATGCCATATTCTGAAGGCCTCTGAAAGATTTGAAGAACTCTCTAACTACAATATTTCTATACATCTAGAAAATCTAATATGACTATAAGATTGAGTATTATAGATGACTTATTATTAACCTATATTTTAATTATACATTACATTTTTAAATGAGCAATACAAACACAATACCTTAATCAAGATCAGAAATANAAATGCCATATTCTGAAGGCCTCTGAAAGATTTGAAGAACTCTCTAACTACAATATTTCTATACATCTAGAAAATCTAATATGACTATAAGATTGACTATTATAGATAATTATCTATTAGCCTATATAGATACATTGCATTTTTAAATGAGCTGTACAAACACAATACCTTAATCAAGATCAGAAATATATATATATAGATATATATATATATACATATAGCAAAATTGACCTTAAATTTGTACCAAAAAACCAAGATTCATACCGATGAAAATTATCCATCTCTATAGCATATCCCCCTTTAATGTAAAGAAACATTTACAAACAATATTTGGAAATGTGGGTGTAGCTTTGTCCATTGTGCTTCCTGTTGTTTGGCAGCATTATTAATCAGGTCTTTCATGGTGTATCCTGCATGCTAGATTCATCTCAGTCAGCAGTTGGGCAAAATAATTTTTTTGAGGGGTGTTCATAGTAACTTTTCAGGGCACGTGGTCTATCAAACCATTTTGGTCTGGAAACAATCTACAGGTTCTCATCTTCTGTAAAAACAAAAGAAGAATCTCTTTTCCAAAGCAACAAATCCTTATATTCAAATTTTGGAATCAAGATATCTTTAGAACACATTTATAGAAATTGTATTTATTAAATCAATGCTTGGCCCATTAACTCTAGCTTCTTATTGGCTAACTCTTACATCTTTTTTTTTCTTTTTAAATTATTTATTTCTTTATTAATTAATTAAAGATTTCTGTCTCTTCAACACCTCCACCTCCCCTTTCCCTCCCTCTCCCCCAATCAAGTCCCCCTCCCTCGTCAGCCCAAAGAACAATCAGGGTTCCCTGCCCTGTGGGAAGTCCAAGGACCACCCACCTCCATCCAGGTCTAGTAAGGTGAGCATCCAAACTGCCTAGGCTCCCACAAAACCAATAGGTGCAGTAGGATCAAAAACCCATTGCCATTGTTCTTGGGGTCTCAGTAGTCCTCATTGTCTGCTATGTTCAGCGAGACAGGTTTTAACCCAGACTTTTTCAGACCCAGGCCAGCTGGCCTTGGTGAGTTCCCAAAAGGACATCCCCATTGTCTCAGTGTGTGGATGCGAACACACTGAACCTGATAGAAGAGAAAGTGGGAAGTACTCTACAACACGTGGGCACAGGAGACAACTTCCTACGTATAACCCCAGCAGCACAGACAGTAAGGGCCTCATTGAATAAATGGGACCTCCTGAGACTGAGAAGCTTCTGTAAAGCAAAGGACACTGTTGCTAAGACAAAAAGGCAACCCACTGACTGGGAGAAAATCTTCACCAACCCCGCAACTGACAAAGGTCTGATCTCCAAAATATATAAAGAACTCAAGAAACTAGACCGTAAAAGGCTAAACAACCCAATTATAAAATGGGGCACTGAGCTGAATAGAGATGTCTCAACAGAAGAAGTTCAAATGGCCAAAGGACACCTAAGGTCATGCTCAACTTCCTTAGCGATCAGGGAAATGCAAATCAAGACAACTTTAAGATACCATCTTACACCTGTCAGAATGGCTAAAATCAAAAACACCAATGATAGCCTTTGCTGGAGAGGTTGTGGAGAAAGGGGTACACTCATCCATTGCTGGTGGGAATGCAAACTTGTGCAACCACTCTGGAAAGCAGTGTGGAGGTTTCTCAGGAAATTCGGG
>NW_026068224.1:826405-832630 GCF_014885135.2 Alexandromys fortis
CCTATCATACAACAAAAGTATTTGCTCAACTATGTTCATAGCAGCACTATTTGTAATTGCCAGAACCTGGAAACAACCTAGATGTCCTTCAATGGAAGAATCGATGAAGAAAGTATCAAATATATACATATTAGAGTACTACTCAGCAGTAAAAAAAGAAGGAGAACCCAAAGAAAAACGTATAGGCATCCTCCTGAATATTAACCTTCATCAGGAGATGAAAGGAGACAGATACAGAGACCCACATTGGAGCACCGGACTGAAATCTCAAGGTCCAAATCAGGAGTAACTCTTACATCTTAATTCAACACATTTCTATTAATCTGTATATCACTATGAGATTGTGGCCTACCAGCAAAGTTTCAGCACATCTATCTCTGGTGGGAGATCCATGGCATCCCCTGACTCTGCCCTTCTTTCTCCCAGTATTCAATCCAGTTTTCCCTACCTACCTAAGTTCTGCCCCCAAAACAAGCCAAGGAAGTTTCTTTATTCATTAATGGTAATCACAGGACATAGAGGGGACTCCCACATCAGAGGCAGAGTCCAGAGATGCCATGTAGACCCCACTGGAGACAGACACTGAAACTTTAGCCAATAAGCCACAACCACGTGGACATACACAAATTAAAAAAATGGGTTAAATTAATATGTAAGAGTTAGCCAATAAGAAGCTAGAGGTAATGGGCCAAACTTATTTAATTAATACAATTTCTGTGTAATTATTTCAGGTGTAAGCTAGCCAGGTGGCTGGGAAACAACAAGCGACCTCCCTCCAACAAACTTATATATTAGAAAAAAAATCAGTGTGATTTTTTCATGATCATTTGAACAAATATTTCATATAATAATTATAGGCAAAGCCCTATCAACCATTTCAGTAATTTTGAAGAAAAGTTTGTCTTCATATTTTATGTTGTTGTTCTGAAGTCCCTTTAAACACACTTATGACATACAGTCAAATCCCAAATAACTTGACATATATAAAGATTTTAAACACAAAATGCTTTCATTTCTTAACTTTGAATAAAAATCTATAATTCTATCACCTATAATCTCTTCAAAATATACATGTACAGAACCATGAAATATGGACAGTATTCATTAACATATAAAAGCAAAAGACTCATTTCCCCCCCATTTCTGATAGGCAAAGTCTATACGGTCTTAAAAAGTTTTCCTCCTCTTAAATAAAAAAAAAAATAAAATAAAATGTGTACAGACATATGCCAATTTGAGTGTGCATAGTAGGACATCTTTGTATTTAGGGGGAAATTGTTGCACTTTATAGACTTTATTAGCTTCCATTTTGAAAAATTAACATCCATTTTTTTCCATTTAAAACCTCACAAGCACTGTCCTTACTCTCTCAGTTACTATTGGTATTCTGGTCTTCTGAGTTCCAACTAGTATCACCCATTAAGGTGTACTTATAGCATTGTAGGTTTCATATACTCTAATTCTTCAAAATTGCCTGAATTCTTCCTTCAAGCCAATTCCAATGGGTTAGTATATGGTGATGAATGATGAAAATAATGACTCAACCTCTCTCATACTAATTTTCTGTGTTAACCAATTTCTTTTAGCAAAATATCTTCAAAAAATAACTTAATGGGGAGTTCATGCAGCAGATGGAAGGAAAGTAGGTATGAGAGTGTCCAAAAGAAAGAAACATAGCATCAAAATGTTTAACACCGTTGGCAAATTCTGTTTGACCTTAGCAGTCTCCAGAAGCATGGTGAATTCTGCTCTATATAATGTGGGTGGTATGCACAGAGCTGTCATTCTTGACCAGTTTCCATGGTGTACAAACACTGGCGTATGGGAAGGGTGTGCATTTTCATCCTATGGATAGAGAAACTCATTCTATTTTACTGGCAATCTCAACCAAGGAACATTATTTTGTGCATCATTTTCCAGTCTATTGTGAACCAGTTTCCTGAGATGTAAACCAGTATCTATGAGGACTGTGTTAAGCAGATACTGCTATAAATCACCACAGAGATGCTCAGGTTGATGGTGACCCACTTGGATGCTTTAAAACTAATCACCCAGAGAGATCTAGTCTCTAGGCAAGTATTCAATGATGTCACAAAGCAAGCTCTGTAAGCTCAACTTTGATGATGCATCTCAGATACATCTGGAGTTCAGGAAGTTCACAGAAGCACTAGGAGCCACACAGATGGCTCAGCAGGAAGCAGAGAGGGACAAACTCAAGAAGGGAACCACTGTTTCTGACATGGGCAACACCAAGACAGCTGAACTGATTGCTAACTCTCTGGCAACCTGGCAGGCAATGGCTTGATTGGACTACTCAGGCTAGAAAACACTGAGGATATTATGTAATAGCTCCATGAAACATCACTTACCTGGTGGTTGGGCAGTTCCGGCTTCTCCATCTGCTCTAGTGAGTCTTCCCTGCCTAAACCTCATTAGGCCAGCCTAATCAGGCCATGGTGGTCATTCTGAATACTGCCTTCTTTCTGTACCCACACTAGAATTCAATGTAAAATTTCATGATTGACTTAAAGTGAAATAAATAAAATTGAAATTGTTTGAGTTGGGAAGAATGTTTAAGAGAAATATTTTACATTGACTCCAATTTTCAGATGTTTATATCCATTGTCATTTTACTTCATGACTTTATCATGTAGAAGTAACTTTGATGAAAAGTGGAAGCTACATACATCTTTGGATATAAAGATAAGCATTTAGAATAGTTGCAAATTGTACTGATTTAGTAAAGTGGCAGTACTAGTTTCTCCTCTAGGGTCTATGACATAACCAGTTGTGGCTATATTTACAGTAACAGTCTGAAACTTGTCTTTAATATCACTGATTATATTGATTTTTGTTTACAGCAAAAAATAGAGACATATGTTGGGTGTATATCATCTCTCCTTGGTAAACATGCACTTGTAGAATATACTTAAATCTTTAAATAAGTTAATAAATCAAACATTTATTCAATTTCTATTAGTCTAAATTATTGGTATATTAGTATCTACTAATGTATTGGGAAGTAGGCAATAAGTGTCACACTTTTGATCTAACAGTTCATCATTCATCCTAGAACTTACATCTTTATTGTTGTTATGGAGCACATTCCTCTAAAGAACAGCCCCCCAAATACTTCCTCTTATCTTTGATGGCAGAATACTCACCTTTTACTTCTAATTATAATGACAAGTTTATTTTTTCTTATTAGGTTTTAGTGACTGTCTATTACATTTATTGTACGTATAAATAATATTCATGTTTCAATGGTAGTGAGGAAAGAAATTAAAATAGTTGATGGATTAATGAGGGCTAAGAAAAATTGGGGATGCATGTATTTATAAATCTTGGTCCAAATGTATTTTGCAAAAACTGTGATGATCTTCCAAATTAACTGTATTTAATAGCACATGCTGAGAATCATCTAAAAACTCCATAATATTATTATTTCAAGTAATTATTTTAAGTAACAAGATCTGAAACCCTTCTCTTGAAAAGCTGGCCTAACAATCTACACAAAAATATTTCTTTATTTTTGTTTCACATCAATCCACTTGACATTTTTAGCACTTTTTGCATTTTATACTTGAACAAAAATAGCAAGAGGACATATTATAATGTTATTTCTGAAGCCTAGAACTATAGTAGTATTGAAAATAAACGTATAAATAAAAATAGTGTGAGATGTCTGAATATATCCCTATAAAATGAATATAAACACCATTCATTTAATAAAAATAAAAGTAAATATATGTCATTGCTATTATTTGAAATTTGTAAAGCATATAGGACAATATTTGGGCTTTGGTGTCACTTTCATTAGTGAATGATATGTGATATAATAAATGAGACTGAGATTGTCAGAAGTCGATGTCCTATTAAGACTTACATCCTTTGAAGTTCATAAAAGTAAGTTCTCTCTAAAGTATTTGGATGTTGTGGAGCAAATCCTGAGATTTAATTATACTGGATAGGTATTCTACCACTGAACTACACATGTGAACAATCGTGTATGATTTTCATCAAGATTTTTCTCATACTTGTTTTTTTATCTTTTCAGAATCTACCACACCAGTTTTTCTCTTTCTCAGTCACTGTCAAGCATATCATCCATCTAAAATGGTGTCCCATGTTTTTAACTATTCCTGTGATAAAAGACATGATCAAAAACTACTTAGGGAGGAAACTATTTGTTTGGCTTACACATCCTGCTTATAGTTCAACATGAAAAGGGCAGGAAGTCAAGACAAGAACATAGATGTCAGAACTGCAGCAGAGGTAATGGAGTTGTGCTGTTTACTAACTTGCTCCTCGCAGCTTTTTCAGTGTTTTTTTTTTAATACAACCTAGGACCACCCACCCAGGATTTGAATTTCTCACAACTGGGTTATATCCCACACCAATTATTAATTAAGAAAATGCCCCACATAATAGACTTCAAGCTGGTGTTAGAGGTCCTCCTGTCTATGTGTTGACTTATTGTTTAATGAATAAAGAAGATGCTTTGAACCTATAGCAGGGAAGAACTTAAGTAGGCATGGAAGACAGAAGAATGATATTTTAGGTATAATAGAGAAAATAAGAAGGAAAAGATTAAAGGAAAGACAAGTGGAAATATGTCTGTCTCTTAAAAGAGTATCATACCTGAAAATTTTCAACTTGAAGCTTCACAAATATTAAAAGAGTATCAAGAGACCAAAGAAATGAATTGGCTTTCATCATTGAACCTGATCTGATGACTATTCGTGGTTCTCAAATTGTTGACATCAGATTGTTGTAAAACCCCAAAATGAAGAGCACATCTGTGTGAGATTTTACAGAATTTACAGTGGAAAAAATTTATTTGTAATCTAGATCTATGATGTAGGAAGCCACAGCATTAATTCAGAACTATGAGCTAGGAAGACATTCCTTTGATAAAGATCTTTTGAGCTAGAAAACCCCACCTCAAATCTGGGTCATACCTTCTGCTTGAAGCCTATAGAAGGGCATGGAAGAAGGAAGCTTTTGCCTGGTTGTCATTGCCTTGCTAGAAAGTTCATACCTTCATTGGTACTAAGGCCTACTTCTGGATTCCAGTATATATTGAAGTCCAGGTGAGAATTCCAGCCTAATAACCTAGCAAGCACTAGATTCTTGAACTTTCTTTTCATAGCCTGCCATTATTGGATTAGATGGACTACAGCTTGTCCATCATTCTAAAGATTTTTTCTTATAAATCAATAACTATACCTGTATATGTCACAATTAGGGGTTGAGATGAACATTCTATAAGAATTAAGACACTGAGGCCATCAAGGTGGACTCAACAAGTAAACTTTCTTGCTGATGAGTCTAACAACATAGGTTTGATCCCTAGGACTCACACAATGGAAGGAAAGAACTAAGCCCCCAAACAGTTTGCTCAGACATACACATATGAGCTGTAGCACCTGTACACAAATAAACACACACACACACACACAAACACTCATACACACAAGCACATAAAGAGTAAAGAGGTTAATTTATCAGAGACACAAAAATCCAAAATGTCATTTATCTCATCACAGAATTTTAACATTCAAAGAAAAGAAACCAAGAGAAAGAAATAGGTAGATATACAATGAAATTCAGAGATTGTGTTTTTATTTAATACACATTATCTTCTTTGGAGCAGAATTGTTAACTAATATGGCATATCTTTGTTCAAGATTCTTTTTAAAAATTACAATTTTATTTCCATCCATTTGCATGCAAAATTCGAGAAGTCATTGTTTTTTACCGCAGCATAATACTCTAATGTGTATATATTCCACACTTTCTTCATCCATTCTTCCATTGAAGGGCATCTAGGTTGTTTCCAGGTTCTGGCTATTACAAATAATGCTGCTATGAACATAGTTGAACAAATGCTTTTGTCATATGATAGGGCATCTCTTGGGTATATTCCCAAGAGTGGTATTGCTGGGTCCAGGGGTAGGTTGATCCCGAATTTCCTGAGAAACCGAAACACTGATTTCCAAAGTGGTTGCACAAGATTGCATTCCCACCAGCAATGGATGAGGGTACCCCTTCCTCCACAGCCTCTCCAGCAAAGGCTATCATCGGTGCTTTTGATTTTAGCCATTCTGACAGGTGTGAGATGATATCTCAAAGTTGTTTTGATTTGCATTTCCCTGATTGCTAATGAGGTTGAGCATGACCTTAGGTGTCTTTTGGCCATTTGAACTTCTTCTTTTGAGAATT
>NW_026068224.1:834692-835874 GCF_014885135.2 Alexandromys fortis
AAGAAAGAAAGAAAGAAAGAAAGAAAGAAAGAAAGAAAGAAAGAAAGAAAGAAAGAAAAAATGACCGGAGTTAACAACCACTGGTCATTAATATCACATAATATCAATGGACTCAACTCACCTATAGAGAGGCACAGGCTAAGAGACTGGATCGAAAACAGGATCCAACATTCTGCTGTTTACAAGAAACACACCTCAACCAAAAAGACAGACATCTACTCAGAGTAAAGGGCTGGGAAAAGGTTTATTAAGCAAATGGACCTAAGAAACAAGCAGAAGTGGCTATACTAATTTCTAACAAAGTTGACTTCAAATTAAAATCAATCAGAAGAGATGGAAAAGGACATTTTTTACTCATAACAGGAACAACTCATCAGGACAAAGTCTCAATCCTGAATATCTATGCCCCTAATATAAAAGCACCCACTTATGTAAAAAGAAACATTACTAAAACTCAAGGCAGTCATCAAACCACACACACTAATAGTAGGAGATTTCAACACTCCTCTCTCACCAATGGACAGGACATACAGACAGAAACCTAACAGAGAAATAAGAGATTTAAGGGAGGTAATGAATCAAATGGACTTAACAGACATCTATAGATCATTCCATCCAAATAGGAAAGAATATACCTTCTTCTCTGCAGCTCATGGAACCTTCTCGAAAATTGACCACACACTCGGTACCAAAGCAAACTTACACAGTAACAAAAAAATATTAGTAACCATCTGTGTCTTATTGGATCACCATGGATTAAAGTTAGAATTCAACAACAATGCTACCCCCAGAAAGCCTACAAACTCATGGAAACTGAACAGTCAACTACTGAACCACACCTGGATCAAAGAAGAAATAAAGAAAGAAATTAAAGTCTTCCTTGAATTCAATGAAAAGAAAGAAACAACCTACTCAAACTTATGGGACACTATGAAAGCAGTCCTAAGAGGAAATCTGATAGCACTAAGTGCCCACATAAAGAAAACAGAGAAAGCACACGTTGGAGACTTAACAGCCCACCTGAAAGCTCTAGAAAGAAAAGAAGCAGACTTACCTAGGAGGAGTAGAAGATTGGAAATAATCAAACTGAGGTCTGAAATCAACAAAATAGAAACACAGAAAACAATCCAAAGAATCAATGAAACAAAAAGCTGGTTCTTGGAGAAAATCAACAAGATTGAT
>NW_026068224.1:836872-839334 GCF_014885135.2 Alexandromys fortis
AGAAGCATCACCTTTCACGATAGCCACAAATAGCATAAAATATCTTGGGGTAACTCTGACCAAGGAAGTGAAAGATCTATATGACAAGAACTTTAAATCTTTGAAGAAAGAAATTGAAGAGGACACCAGAAAATGGAAGGATCTCCCTTGCTCTTGGATTGGGAGGATAAACATAGTAAAAATGGCAATTCTACCAAAAGCAATCTAGAGAGTCAATCCAATCCCCATCAAAATTCTTCACAGACCTTGAGAAGACAATAATCAACTTTATATGGAAAAAACAACAACAACAAAAAAAAAACAGGATAGCCAAAACAATTTTACACAATAAAGGATCGTCTGGAGACATTACCATCCCTGGCTTCAAACTCTATTACAGAGCTTCCGTATTGAAAGTAGTTTGGTATTGGCATAAAAACAGAGAAGTCGATCAATGGAATAGAGTAGAAGACCCGGATTTTAACCCACAAACCTATGAACACCTGATTTTTGATAAAGGAGCTAAATGTATTCAATGGAAGAAAGAAAACATCTCAAACAAATGTTGTTGGCAGAACTGGTGGTCAACCTGATGAAGAATGAAAATAGATCCATATCTATCGCCATGCACAAAACTCAAGTCCAAATGGATTAAAGACCTCAATATCAGGGTTAAAACACTGAACCTGATAGAAGAGAAAGTGGGAAGTACTCTATAACATATGGGCACAGGAGATCACTTCTTACGTATGTTCCCAGGAGCACAGACTTTAAGCACAACATTGAATAAATGGGACCTCCTGAAACTGAGAAGCTTCTGTAAAGCAAAGGACACTGTCACTAAGACAAAAAGGTAACCCACTGACTGGGAGAAGATCTTCACCAACCCTGCAACAGACAAAGGCCTGATCTCCAAAATATATAAAGAACTTAAGAAACTAGACTTTAAAATGATAATTAACCCAATTAAAAAATGGGACACCAAACTGAACAGAGAATTCTCAAAAGAAGAAATTCAAATGGCCAAAAGACACTTAAGATCATGCTCAACCTCCTTGGCGATCAGGGAAATGCAAATTAAAACAACTTTGAGATACCATCTTACACCTGTCAGAATGGTTAAAATAAAAAACACCAATGATAGCCTTTGCTGGAGAGGTTGTTGAGTAAGGGGCACACTCATCCATTGCTGGTGGGAATGCAAACTTGTGCAACCATTTTGGAAATCAGTGTGGCAATTTCTCAGGAAATTCGGGATTAACCTATGCCTAGATCCAGTAATATCACTCTTAGGAATATACCCAAGAGATGCCCTATCATATGACAAAAGCATTTGTTCAACTATATTCATAGTAGTATTATTTATGATAGCAAGAACATGGAAACAACCTTGATGCCCTTTAATGGAAGAATGGATGAAGAAAGTGTGGAATATATACATATTAGTGTACTACTCAGCGGTAAAAAACAATGACTTTGCAAATTTTGCATGCAAATGAATGTAAATAGAAAACACCCAAAAAGAAGAACATGGGATGTACTCACTCATAATTGGTCTGTAGCCATAAATAAAGGGCATTGTGCATATAATTTGTGATCCTAGAGGAGGTAAATAAGAAGGTGAACCCAAATAAAATCATATAGTCATCAGCCTGGATATGGGAAGTAGACAAGATTGCCGGGCATAAACTGGGAACTTGGCGGTGAGATGGCATGGGGCTAAGGGGAAATGGGGTTAGAAACGTGAGAAGGGGAGGATGGGGAGAGATTGGGGGAATGGGATGTTTGAGATAAAGGAAGGGTGGATACAGGATCAGAGAAATATATATTCTAATTAAGGGAGCCATCTTAGGGTTGACAAGAGACTTGACTCCAGAGGGGCTCACAGGTGTCCAGGGAGATGTCCCCAGCTAGTACCTTGAGCAACTGAGGAGAAGGAACCTGAAATGACCCTATCCTATAGCCATACTGATGAATATCTTGCATATCACCTTAGAACCTTCATCTGGCGATGGATCGAGACAGAGACCCAAATTGGAGCACCAGACTGAGCTCTTAAGATCCAAATGAGGAGCAAAAGGAGGGAGAACATGAGCAAAGAAGTCAGGACCACGAGGGGTGCACCCACCCACTGTGACAGTGGAAATGATCTATTGGGAGCTCACCAAGGCCAGCGGGACTGGGACTGAATAAGCATTGGATGAAACCGGACTTTCTGAACATGGCTGACAATGAAAGCTGATGAGAAGCCAAGGACAATGGCACTAGGTTCGATCCTAATACATGAACTGACTTTGTGGGAGCCTAGCCTGTTTGAATGCTTACCTTCCTGGACCTGGATAGAAGTGGGAGGACCTTGGACTTCCTGCAGGGCAGGGAATCTGGACTGTTCTTCATTCTTGAGAGGGAGGGGGAATGGAGTGGGGGGGAAGGGAAGAGGGGGAGGGGAGGGGGGGGGGGGGCGATGTGTGGGAGGAGGGGAA
>NW_026068224.1:840352-867033 GCF_014885135.2 Alexandromys fortis
GTCCCCCTCCCTCGTCAGCCCAAAGAGCAATCAGGGTTCCATGCCCTGTGGGAAGTCCAAGGACCACCCACCTCCATCCAGGTCTAGTAAGGTGAGCATCCAAACTGCCTAGGCTCCCACAAATAGGGTATTTTCTTTCTTGTTTTTTATTCATTTTACATACCAACCATTAATGTGGGATTCCCATCTATATACTGTGAATACCATTGGTTAATAAAGAAACTGTCTTGGGTCTGCACAGGGAATGCAGGTAGGCTGGGAAAATTAAACTGAAAGCTGGAAGAAAGAAGGAGGAATTAGAGAGAAACCATGTAACCCCACTGGAGAGAATGTTGAGCACCAAATACACTCCACTTGGAATTTGTTTTCTTCTTGGCAAAACTGGCCTTTGAGCAAGGAACTGCCCATGCATTGACCACTGACAAAATGCACAATGTCTAGACAAAACAAGCAGGATATAAGAAAAAAAGACTGTCAAATCTTGCCAAGACTGGGTAAGACAGCTTTGAAAACTTTCCTGCCTCAGAAATTGGTCTGTCTGTTACTCTAAGACTTAGCCAAAGTTGGTTGCTCCAACACTGCAAATGAGACTTTGGGTGATCGCCCAGGTAGCCAGTTGTCTCTGTCATTTATTGCACATTTTGGAAGTTGTTTGATTGCAGTTCCTGCTTATTCAAGTATTATTATTTCCTTTCTCGGGTCTTCTATAGGGTTAAATACTAGATAGTTGTGGTTACTTCCCTCTCCTGACTTGGGCAAGTGATTTCTAATGCAAGATTTAAACTCTTTAGGATATGATAATTGTTGAAACATTTATCACATGTTTCTTACTTGATATTCTTTATGTTGGTTGTAATTCTAATTTTTATACCTGGTATTTTTTTTTCTTATTGTATCTAATTTTGTATTAGGCTTAGAACTCTCTTATTTAAACAACAGCGGGAGGTGATGTAGAAAATCCTACAGTTTCTAAGTGACCCATCCACTTAGGTGTGGCCTCTTATACTATAAATGCCTATGTAAAGCATGCACTCTGCTCTCTTCTAGCTGCTGGATTTGGTTCCTGTTCCCCATCCATGCAGAGGACTATGATCTGTAAGTCTACCCCTTTATAAATAACCATTTATTATGCTCAATTCTGATCTACTGTAGGATTTTTTTATAGCATCCATCTTTAGTTCCTGAAAAAAGATAATAGTTTATTCCCCCTAAAATTATGCATTACAGTAAGTGGAATAAACTGTTTTCTCTTGAAGCTATTTAATCACTACTTTCTATCATTGCCACAGAAATGAAAATATGAACCCTTCGTTTTTTGTGTTCTTCATCACATATCAGAATAAATTAACTAATATGTATAAGGAAATTACAATTCTTTCTTTTTGGTTTATTTTCATATTATTATTCTTCATAAGTTTCTTTTACATTAGTCATTCTATATGGTCATCTGTAGTGCTATGCATATGTTTTGTCAATTCTCAAACTTTCTTCCAGAGTCTTATGCATTTTGTCCACATATAGAGATATTTATCAGGGAATTTGTACTGGTTAGTCTTTGTAAAGTTGACAAAAACTATAGTCACATGGGAAGAAGGACATTTCAATTGAGAAAATGTTTAGAGCAGGTTAGTCTGTAGGCAAATGTGTGGAGTAGTGCCACCCCTAGGCAGGTTGTCCAGTGTTACATAAGAAAACAGGATGTATAGTATTCCATTCTGTAAATGTACCATATTTTCTTTATCCATTTTTCAGTTGAGAGGCATCCTGGTTGTTTTCAGATTTATGCTATTAACAATAATGCTTCTATGAACATAGTTGAGCAAATGTCCTTATGGTATGGTTCTGCCTCCTATGGATATATGCCAAGAGTGATATTACTGGGTCTTGAGATAGATTGATTCCTAATTTTTTGAGAAACTACCATACTAATTTCCAAAGCGACTGTACAAGTTTGCAGTAAAAACCAATGATACTTTGAAATTTACAGGCAAATGAATAGAACTAGAAAAAACATCCTGAGTGAGGTAATACAGACATAGAAATACAAACACAGTATGTACTCACTCATATGTGAATATTATATATAAAGCAAAAAAATAACCAGTCTGTAGTCTGAAACACCAGAGAAGACAACAAAGAAGGTGAAACCTTAGAAAGATATACATAGATTTCCTGGGAAGGGGAAGTAGACATGATCTCCTTAGTTAATTAAAAGCATGAGTGAAGGGAAGAGTGCTGTGGGGAGGGGAGCAGGAGAACAGGGAGGAAAACATGAGCGACTGGGAAGATTGACTTGGGTAAAGGAAAGAAAGGAAGAGAAAGGAAAGAGATACCAAGAGAGAGGGAGCCATTGAGAAGTTAGAGAGAAAACCAGGCACTAGGGAATCTCCAAGGTAACCACAAGGACAAACCCAGCTAAGAATCTAAGCAATAATGGAAAGGGTACCTAAACTGCCCTTCCCATTTAATAAGATTGAAGACTTCCTTATTTGTCATCATAGAACCTTCATTTAGTAGCTAATGGAAGCAGATGCTGAGATCCACAGCTAAGCACTGGTCTGAACTCCTGAAGTCCAGTCATAGAGACAGAAGTCTGATATTATGAGCAAAAAGGTTAATAATGGGGATACCCACAGAAACAGGTAACCCAAGCTAGTGGGTGCTCTCTGACCCTGGACTGACAGCTGGAGAACCAGCATAAGACCAAACTAGGCCATTTGAATGGGGGTGAGAGTTTTGTGGTATGGACAGTTTGTGGGGCTTCTAACAGTGGAACCAGTATTTATCCCTAGGGCATAGACTGTTTCTTTTGGAGACCATTTCCTATGGAAAGACACCTTGATGAGCCTAGATACAGGGGAAGGCCTTGGTCATACCTCAAGTTATGTGACAGACTTTGTTGACTCCCCATAGGAGGCCTCACCCTCTCTAAGGAGTTGATAGGGAAATATGGACAAGGTGTG
This sequence comes from Alexandromys fortis, assembly GCF_014885135.2. Lineage (NCBI taxonomy): Eukaryota > Metazoa > Chordata > Mammalia > Rodentia > Cricetidae > Alexandromys > Alexandromys fortis. The sequence goes on from NW_026068224.1 coordinate 843,316, forward strand.
GAGAGGGGAATGTAGATGGAGTTTCTGTCTTGCCCAGTCCTGCAGCTGTTCAGTCTCAAAAAACACACAGAGGCTTATATTAATTATAAACTGCTTTCCATACTAGCTCAGACTTATTACTAACTAGCTCTTATAACTTAAATTAATCTATAATTTTTAATCTATGTTCATCCACATGTCTTGGTATCTTTTCATCCACATGTCTTGGTATCTTTTCTCAGTGAGGCATTCTCATCTTGTTTCCTCTGTTTCTGACTTGTGACTGTGTTTCTGCCTTTCCTTTTCACATAATTCTCCTAGTATGGTTGCCCTGCCTATACTTCCTGCTTGGCTACTGGCCAATCAGCATTTTATTAAACCAATACAAGTAACAAATCATTGTAGGGTATAAGAGCATTATCCCACCGCATTTCCTTTTTTTTTCCCTTTCAAACAAGGCCCACAATGTAATCTCCTTTATTTAGCTTTTTTTTCTGGCCATTATCTATAATACCTTGTAATCAACATATGAAACAAAGACAAACATCCATAGTCCATTTTTTGGAAATATGGGCCTATATTTCTAGGTTATTTCCTGCTGATTGGGGAACTGATATTCTTATGGGAACCCAAGTAAAATTTAGGATTATGGTGAAGTTTTGACTGGAGTAGTCTGTGAAGCTGGATATTCTCAGCCAGCAGTCTTGAAGGTATTCCGGATGCAGAACTCAGAGGAAACTACAACAGAAGTGCTCTGAAATGGTGGCTTATCTGGACCATTTGTTCCCATAGGAGATTTTTCAGGGTGTATTATTTGATAAAATCTTATTTTTCTTAACCCAGAATAAATCCACAATCTCTCATTTCCTGTAGACACAACCTCTTCTCCAAAGTAGCATATTTTTGGCTTAAATTTTAAAGTCAAGGCATTTTTAGAATACATAGGTTGGATTAATCCAGCAGCATTTATAATGAAATATCTTTTCTCAGCTGTTCCTTCCTCAGCAGTAAAACAATTCAAAGACAACACAATAACATACAATATCCAGATTCTCTATGTATTTTTCCATCTCTATGTAGTTTTTTAACTCTATTTCTTTTATTTTTATTTTGTTAATTTTTTTTTTTGTATCTTTGGCTTTCTAGAAGCTTACTCTGTAGACCATGCTGCCCTTAAACTAACAGAGAATCTTCTTCCTCTCCAAGTTTTGGGATTAAAGGCATGTGCCATTATACCCAACAATTTTATTTCTTTTTAAAGGACTTTTTCTATCCTTTTTCTTTTCTCTCCAAAGTCTATGTATATTTTTAAACACACTGTATATCATTTAGAGGTATACTATTATCTCAGGCTTATTATTTACTAGCTCTTCAACTTAAATGAACCAATAATTCTTGCCTATTTTAGTCACAGTAACTTTTCTCAAAGAGGCATTCTCATCTTGTTTCCTCTGCATCTGGCTGGTGACTGCATCTTTACCTTTTCTTTTCTCAGAATTCTCCTAGTGTGGTTTCCCTGCCTATACTTCTTGCCTGGCTACTGGTTAATCAGTGTTTTATTAGACAAGCATGAGTGACAAATTTTTTTTTTTTTTTTCAGGGTACAAGAACATTATCCCACAGTAGTGGGAAAACTGTAGGGAGAAGGAACTGTGGTTTGTATGTAAAATATGTGTTTTTTTAAAAAAAAAATAACTACAAAAAAGAAAGCATTTTGGGAAAGCCAGAGGAAGCAAAGGAATAAGCAGTCTGCCTCCACCTCCATTGTAATGTCTTATTTTCTACCGCCATGTTTTGCCTTGACTTCCTGTAATGCTTTGGCTCTATGGTAGATTATAAAGTGAAAGATTAAGTAAATTCTCAGGTCAGTGTTTTATCAAAGCAACAGGACACTAGAATTTAACCCTAACCTAGAACTCCTGATAACTAGATAATTGGCAATGTTTTCAATTTCTATTTGTAGACACATTTTGACCAAATAAAAATCTTTTATAGTCTCCAGAATAATCTATATAATTATGTTAACTTCTTGTTACCAAAAAAACCTATGTTTTTTCTAACCATTTATCTGCAGCAGGTTCCAGTTTGGAGTTGACAAAAATATTAGCTTTTAGACCTTAAAACCACAGGTTGTCTCTTTTTCTACAACAGTAAGTTTTCTAAGAAATATACTTCCTCAGTCTCATGTCACCAACAGAAAAAAATATTCCTTTCTTCACAAAAAAATAAAAAAAATTGTAACATAGGTTGCATGATTTTTGTTAAAAAAATTACAAAATAGTAAATAAAATTAAGCTGTGCATTAAGAGTATATAAAACCTACCACTCACCTCTAAATCTTTAAGGATGGCACAACCTCAGAAAATCCATATATAGGAAATTACAGGGAGAGAGAGAGAGAGAGAGAGAGAGAGAGAGAGAGAGAGAGAGAACGGTAAATAAAGACACAAAGAAAGAGAAATGGGGAAAAGAAAGAAAAAGTACATTTCTGATTAAAATTATTGACAAGTAACTGCCTCCATGGGTTAGGCTGAAAAGTGCAGTCTGTTCCAAAGATTGAGGGAGGAAATGTTTTGGGAATGATTGGATGTTGAAGACTGTGACTTAATAAATTAAGTATGCAGCAAAAAGAAAGAAAGTAAACAACACAGAATGCTGCTGCTGTGACAATCTTACCTTTAGGGTATGCCCCTGTTGACTGAGGTTTTCCGTCTTGCCCAGTTCCTGCAGTTAAGTCACAAAGAAATCATGCAGAGGTCTACATTAATGATAAACTGATTGGCCCACTATCTTATTAACTCTTAAAACTTATAATAGCGCATTATTCTTGTCTATGTTAGCCACGTGGCTCAGTACCTTATTCAGCAAGGCAATTACACCTTGCTTTTTCTGTGACTGGATCAGGACTGCTTCCTCTACCCAGAATTCTCCTGTTCTCATTGACCTGCCTTTACTTTCTATCTGGTTGTTCTGCCTATATTACCTGCCTGGCTACTGGTCAATCAGCATTTATTTAAAATATAATTGACAAAATACAGACAATTGTCCCACACCATACCCCTAACTCACACAAGCCTCAAAAGTAGCTGTAGGTTTTGATGACAGTGATTCCTCTGGAAGATGGACCAGCAGTGTTCAAAAATATCATGTTAGAACTCTGTGTGACTCAAATGGCAGAGGCTGGGTGGCATCCCAGTTTAAAAAAAAAAAAAAAACCTATTGTTTGAAAATGAACTGCTTTAGGTGCACAGAATGGGGAAGAAACACAAAATAGGAATGCTGAATTTAATCTGCTCCATCCTCAGGGCATGTGATATCCATGGAAGGCAGTTGTGGAGTGCAAAAGGATTAGATACTGATGAGGTGAAAAAGTGCATGTGGCATGAGGTATAACCTAGACAGTGGAGTGCACAGAGAAAGGTAACACTGCTCTCACTTGCTGGAACTGTGTTTCATCAATAGAGGGATCTTGAAATTAAGAGTGAAGCCTGAGATCACAGAGTGGATCAACTTCTCTAGCCACCTGTCTGCTGGTCACTCCTGCAGTTAGAAAATGTTTAACCTAAAATAAGCTTCTTAAAGCTCATAGCTGCAAGATCAGGAAGTCGTAAAGTTTGAAGACAGATTTAGGACCTGTACAGATTATTGCATCATGTTGTTTCCCCCAATCCCAAGGAAACATAAAAAAAAATCTGCAGCAGAAGAAAAGCCATACAAGGGGCTATTAGCTGAGAAGTGTCAGGAAGGTGAAGAAACTGGCTCCACAGACTACAAACTTTGACCCTCAAACATACCTAGTACTCAAGGAGGGAAGATGTTAAAGTGAAGGTGACAGCTCTGGCTGAAATCAACAGTAGTCCAATAGAGGTTTGTCATCAGCATACACCATAGAGAACAGAGGAGTCCAAGAACTCAACTATTTTACATCATATATATTACTAATGTTTGATTTCCCCAAATCTCCCACACTTCAGCTCATTTTTAGTACGCTGTTAGCTTTATCCTTATTTTATATATATACATTTTGAAGTTTCCAGTCCCATTCATGCATGCATCTAATTTTATGTATTTTTCATTGCTGTTCAATGCATTTTCTTTTACTTTTTTCTTCTCCCAACTAAAATTTTCTTATTTATTCCTTCTGCTATATTATCTTTATATTACTGAATTTTTGTTTTGATTTATTTTATTTAATTTAAATGCATATTATTAGAGTTTATTATCCATCTTATATTTATTTTATTTTAATTTTCAATGTTTTAATACTAATAAAATGTTTTTCATTTGATTTCTTTTGTTCTTTCATTTTAGTTTGTTTAACTTTACTTATTCTTTAATTTCTTTTTTCCCTGCTTGTTTTATCTCATTGTTGTTTTCAATATGTACTCTAAATAATTGTTTATTTCATAGAACAATACATAAATATATTACCTATGACCATAATCCAGCAAATAATGTACTCTCTATTTGTATGTATAAATATGCATATATGAAGTCAATTTAAACATTTGAATTTTAAAGATTTTATATTTAAAAGATAAATTCTAGACTGGACAAAAATATTTATGCTTTATATAATGAACAAATATTTGAAATCTAGGATGGAGAAAATACAAGAAATATGGTATACAAAGATAAAACAAAAATATCAAAGAGAAATTAATATATAGAAGTTATGAACAAATTCTCATAAAAGTATAGGAATTTACAATAAGTATATCAAAAATCCATCTGTCTCGAGAATTATTACAGAAATACAAACTGACAAATTTATGGTTTATATTTTTCTTTTTAGATAAGAAAGAGAAGGTCGATGAAGAGAGCATAAAAGAGAATTCCCAGTGTTCTACATGGCTAATGATTTGGAGAAAAAGTACTAACATATATGTTGCTATTGTAAATTTGAACAGCCTTTTGATGGTGTTCTCTGTAGTACCTACTGAAATTTAAAATAATCATTTTTATGGTTAGTTCCTTTATCAGGTTTATACCAATTCAAATCATCTGATTAGAAAGAACCAGCAGGTTCAGCCTACTATGAGCATTGCCAGCTCTGAGCAAGTGGTACTGGTTTGTATAAGAAAGCAAACTGAGCGAGTCTTGGAGACCAATCCAGGAAGCAGAATTCCTCCAAGACGTCTACTTTAGTTCTTACCCCCAGATTCTTGCCCTGACTTCCATCTATAATGAACTATAATAAAGGAGTGTAAGCAAATAAACCCTTTCCTCTGGTAGTTGCATTTAGTCATAGTCACAGTAATAGTAACTATAACCAAGGTAATCATACGATTCATTCTGGCAGTCTCACTATGTCTTAGAGAAATATGTATTTGCATTTATTTACAATGAAACATGGAACCTCTACACCTCTGCAGTGCTTTTAATGGAAAGAAAAAATTCAAACATGTTAGAAGTCTGTGATTTGTCATAGTTAAAACCATGCTCTATATTCATGCTATATGTAATTACAGTGGTACTTAATATAAGAAAGAGGTAGATCTGTCGAAGAAAGTTAGTTTTGGAATAGTAGATCAATTATGATCATACATTTATAAGCCTAGAGGGTAGAAGTAGCCAATTTATCACAGGGATTACTGAGCAAATTAATAACATTGACTGATGAGTATGGCAGAATAAATTGCATTTTTTGCCTAAATTTTTATGATATTCAACATTTCTTTTTATTCATCTATTATTTGTGTCATTTAAAATGATACTTGAATTTCCATGCTATATTGTGTCCAGAATTTTCTCAACATTCCCAAATTATTTCAAAGTGCATGTCTTTTGTTAACAATCTTTTGCTTTAAACTCAATGTTACTTTTCTCAAGTCTTAGACTTTACAAGCATTTAATCACACTAATTGTTCCATACCTATCTGCTATGGCATGAATATAATTGCATTTTTTGAGGATTTCATGTTCCTCAGCAGAAATCTCTAAAAAATATCTTTTATCTTTCATAAACCAGTATAAAGAAAAATGTAATGGCACTGTATGCATCTCAACTTCACATCTCTTACAGAGTCATTTGTCCTTTAATGCCGAAAGTGCTTTGCTCCTGACTAAATACTGTCTTAGGAGCTTAAATTTAGATTTTATTAGTCATAGCATATTTCCATCTATTACATCCTTTTCCAATCAATTCTTGCCAATAATCATTATTTATAATAAATGGAATGCTGTTAATTTTTCTTTTTTCCCTTAATAAAATAATTCCCTAGCATTTCTTTTTATTTCTGGGTAATGTGGTAATTCTAATAGAATGGCATTTTTATCTTAATCACCCGGTGAATTTTCTCATCAATCTTAATCAGCTCTCATGCAGCAAGTGATTTTTCCACGTGCCTTGCTTATTAGTGATTTGGCATCATGAGCTTTTAGCTTTGTGGCACAGGTGCATTTATTGCCCTTTATTTTTCCTAGTCATATTTTTTCTCGTTCATAAACCTCATCACCAGGACTGATTTTCCAATTTATCACGGTTTGTCATTTCACAGGTAAATGTTTTCATCCTTTCTACCACTGGCATTCATATTTGTCACAACATTGTCAGCCAGCATAATTTTTCTTAACAAATCTTTAAGTATTATGTATACGGATCAGATAAGCTCATAAACATTCACCAAACTAGCACAGCTTAAAAACATGTCAAGAAAATATTAAAATATGTTCAGTAAGTATCAAAAGCACCTTCACTGAAACACAAAAACAAAGTTTTCAGGCTTGAATGCTGATAAGTGCATGTAAAGATTATTCTTTCTATAAAGCAAAACATAGCATATTTTGAGACATTCAATTAAAATAAGGAGCAGCGTTAAAGTATAGAATAGGTTAAACTATGGAGTTATATTCATCCAACTTAAACTTATTCATTTGGAATGTTATACAAGATACCAGTTATGCAAGATTAATGAAATTCATTGTAAGAAAATACTGTGGCTTATAAAGTAGGCATGATTTGGACTCTAGAAATTATCTATATGAATTATATGTTCAGAACTGATATGATATTATGAGGAGAGATGTATAAGTCAAGTATATTCAAAGTTGACATGAAATAAATCATGTAAAATGCATTTTAAGAACTATAAGGAAATTCTGAAGCTGTTTATGAGTTGTAGATGTTTCTTGATAGAATTTTTTGGGTCACATTGGTAAATTAGTGAGAGTTTGGTTTCTTTTCTGATTTGTATCCCCTTCATCTCCTTTTGTTGTTTTATTGCTCTAGATAGAACTTCAAGAACTATATTGAATAGAGATGGAGAGAATGGACAGCCTCGTTATGCTCCTGATTTCTATAGGATTGCTTTGAGTTTCTCTCCATTTAGTTTGGTGCTGGCTGCTGGCTGTTGGCTTGCTGTATACTGTCCTTTTTATTGACATACGTTCCTTGTATCTCTTCTCTCTAAAACCTTTATCATGAAGGGATGTTGTATTTTGTTGAAAGTTTTTCAGCATCTAGTGAGATGATCATGTATTTTTTTTCAGTTTGTTCATATGGAGGATTACATTGACAGATATTTGTATGTTTAACCATCCCTGCATCTCTGGGATATAGCCCACTTAGTCATGGTGGATGATGTTTGTGATGTGTTCTTGGATTTGGTTTGCAGTATTTTATCGAGTATTTTTGCATCAATGCTCATGAGTGATTTTGGCAGATAATTCTCTTCTTTAGTAATATCTTTTTGTGGTTTGGGTATAACACCGAGAGAAACAATTAATAAATGGGACCTCCTGAAACTGAAAAGCTTCTATAAAGCAAAGAACACAGTCAATAAGACAAAACAGTACCCTACAGAATGAGAAAATATCTTCACCAACCCCTCATCGGACAAAGGACTCATATCCAAAAAATACAAAGCTTTCAAGAAATTTTTCATCAAAAGAACATATAATTCAACAAAAATATGACATACAGACCTAAACCCAGAACTCTCAACAGATGAACCTAAAATGGCTGAAAGAGACTTAAGGAAATACTCACCATCCTTAGCCATCAGAGATATGCAAATCAAAACACTCTGAGATTTCAATTTATACCTGTAAGGATGGCCAAGATAAAAAAGACTAAGGGCAACTTATGCTGGAAAAGGATGTGGGGGAAAGGGTATACTCTTCCATTGTTGGTGGGAGTGCAAAGTGGTACAGCTGCTTTGGCTATCAGTATGATGATTTCTGAGAAAATTAGGAAACAACCTACCTCAAGACCCAGTAATACCACTTTTGGGTATATACCCAAAGGATGCTCAATCATACTATAAGAACATGTGCTCAACTATGTTCATTGCAGCATTGTTTGTCATAGCCAGAACCTGGACACAACCAAAATGCCCCTTGAATGAAGGATGAATAAGGAAAATGTAGTATATTTATACAATGGAGTACTACACAGTGGAGAAAAATAATGACATCTTGAAATTTGTAGGCAAATGGATGGAACTAGAAAGCATCACATTGAATGAGGTAACCCAGAACAAAAAAGAAAAATGTAATATGTGCTCACTCATAACTGACTTTAAGAAAAAAAAAAAAAAAAAAAAAGAAAAAACAACCTACAATTCACAATACCAGAGAACCTAGACAACAAAGAAGACCTTAAGGGGGACTTGATTGGGGGAGGGGGAGGGAAAGGGGAGGCGGCGGTGGGGAAGAGACAGAAATCTTTAATAAATAAATTAATTAATTAATTTAAAAAAATGATGTAAAAAAAAGAAAGACATACATGGATCTAATCTACATGAAAAGTGGAAAAAGACCTGATCTCCTGAGTCAATTGTGAGTGTGGGATCATGGAAGAGGGTAGAAAGGGAGGAGGGAGGAAGGGAGGAAGGGAAGACAGTAGAGAATAATACATAGTTCAATAAAAACAAAATAAAATAAAATAAAAAATAACTATGTGGAAATTCTATTATCTGCCAAGTTGGCTAAAATCTTGTTCAAGAAAGGCATACAAAATGACTATGAATCCAGAGAATACATTCATGATTTTGTCATGAAAATTAAGGTTTGTAACAAAAAGGAAATAATGTATTTATTCACTTTGCTTTTGTCTACTAATAAAGTGTTTATCTGTGGCACATGTTCTCAATCCCTTGATTGACCTTATTGGTATCTCCAAAATGTGAAAGAATTCTCTTAAGGAAATAAAATCTTTATATTAGTGAAAATTTTTCACTTTTTATATGTATAACAAAATACCTGGCAATAAACAAGTCTTCAATAACCAAGCTTTATTTATTCAAGAGTCTCATGAAGACAATTTAAAATGTCCTATACTGGAAGAACAAATCAAGTTGAGGAATAAGTACACTTAGTATTGAAGTACTAATGTTGAGCAAATGATAATGTTTTAAATACTTATGAGATGAAAACCCTTAAAATAAATTCATATATAGGATTATAATGACCCTGGAAAGGGCATATGGCCCTTTTAGTCAATGAAATTTCAGCCATGTATAGTGGGTGACATGCAAACATTTCTACCTCTACATATTCATATTTTTATCAATGTCTCTTTCTGAGTATAGCCAGAACTTCTGTCTGCTATAAACAAGGAAATATAGAAAATGTGATATAATGTTTCTCTTAAAATTAGATCTCTAAGTATTTGTTTAGTTGCACATACTCATGTTTTGCTATCTTGTCATTTACTGTAAGAGAAAATTAGAGCAATGTTTTGAGCTGCCTTATGGAAAGTAGACCAACCCTTTCTAGAACCTTGAGATGTTAATTTAATTGTATCCTTCTGAGAGATGTTGGCACAGATAAATCCCTCTTCCATGACTAGGATACATGTAGTTTTCTGGATCATAGAGAATAAGATGTAACATCTGTGGATTTGAGCCACTTTTTATTGGGGGAAATTTGCTAGAACAAATGGGTGCCTTAATGCACTACAATAACATCCCTTATGATTTTTCTTTATGGTACCTGGTGACCTCAGTATTCACATTGATGAAAAGTAACAATACAATTTAAATTTAAAACAAGACTTTTAACCCAAGGGTTTTGAAGAATTCAGAATACATATCTATATTTGACTATTACTTTGTAGCATTATCTTGATCTTAGTGTTCCTGTACAGAGACTGTATCACAGAAAATCTTATACTTCAAATATTATTTTCAGTATGGTAAACTGCAAGTATAGTAGAAATGACAGCACCTACATGCTCAATCAAGGTATTAAGAGTAATTACCACTCAGCTTCTTTATTCAAAAAATATTTCTCAATGATAAATATCATATACTGCCTGCTAATCTGGCTGGAGTTCAGCTTTATGTCTAAGTAGACTGTGTGAATGCTGCCATGCTTTTCTATTCTCACACAATGTCTTTAGTTTGGCTCCTACTAGTCCTATACACTGCATGATCATAAGAAATTTGGAAAAGAGTCTTTATTTCATCTTAAAGCTTACAGTCGATCATCAGGAAAAGGCAAGGGAGAAACTCAAAGCATGAATCTGGAGGCAAGATCTGAAGAGAGGTCTATGGAGTGAAGCTGTTTACTGACTTGATCCCCCTGATTTGTTCAGCTTGTTTTCTTATACAACTCAACCATCTACCTAGGAGTGGCACTATTCAATAAGGATTGAATCTTTCTACATCAATAATTAATCAAGAAAATGCCACCAAAGACTGACCTATAGATCAATATGATAGAAGCAATTGGTTATTTGAGATTCCCTATTACTAGAAGATCTAGCTTGTGCAAAATTGACAAAAAACAACCAGCACACTTAAAATCTAGTAAAATTGAAATGAACAACAGTAGGGGAAAAGTTCATCTTGGAGATACTCTAAAATAAACAAGATATAGATGTTTCTGTAATTTCACTGTGAAAATGTAGTTTTTATTCTTTATTTCCTCTTTTATTCTGTTTTACATGAAACAAAACCACAGATTTTAACATGAACGTTGAGATGGTTCAAATCTATATACTTGAAACTGTATATTGGCAGTACAATCAGGAAAACTAGTACTCTATCTATTGCTGGTTAAAATGGAACATTCTCAAGTGATAGGCCAAAGGAAAATATGAATACCTTATGGGCAAACAGAATAGTTTCAGTAAAAGAATTATGGGTAGGTATTCAAATATTAGGATTCCAAAGACACTAGTTGCCTGTGAATATTATGATATACCACAAATGAAGTGGTTTAAAAAAGAGTAATCAAAAGTATACAAAGCAGTTGAGTAGGTTACAATCTGTGCAACACAAGCCTAACAATTTGAGTTTTATCTGGAGGACAGAACTGACTCCACAAAATAACTCCACAAAGAACTGACCTCAATATGTATTTTTTGACTGACGTTCCCACGGACAGGCACAACATATACACACCTCTACCCTCTCTCTTCTCTCTTTCCCTCACACACAGAAACACACAGGCACACAAACACAAACTTCTTTATTTTGATGAGATTATATAGGTGTAGCATCTGATATTATTAGGCTACGCAGTCTCACAGCAAACTCCCAGATAGTCTGATTTACAATTGCTCTGATCCCTCTTCCACATTTTTCTCTGAGCCTTAGGTGTGATATGTGTTTTATAGATGTATCCATTGGGACTGGGATCTCCAGCTCTACACTTTATTTATTATTTTCTGAAGTAGTCTCTGTCTGTTGCAATGGAAAGCTTCCTTGTTCAGGGGTAAGACAACATTTATCTATAGGTAGGTTTCCAGCACCAGGCATGGTTTCCTTCTTGTTGAGTGGGTCTTAAGGCCATTAGGGAGATGCTGGTTATCATTAAGATATGTGAGACACGATTGTACCCTTAAGGTTATCAGGCCATGCTGGCTAGTGTTGTGACTTATATAGGTGTCATGGTTAGGTGGGACTTTTGCTTGCATCCCTCTTTGGAAGCTTGCATATCACCTTTTGGTACCATGAAAGCTAGTCCTCCGAGAGAGGGCATTCAGCTCAGTTCTACTTCAAGAACCTGTGGGCCTTGTGTCTGAAGTGTATACTGTCTTCAGTAATAGGGACTTACAGACCACATATAGTGGTCAAACATGGGCAATAGCAGTAGACTATATGTTTTGGGAGTCTCTTGGTTGATACTGCCCAACTACTCAAAAGAAGGCTTCTTATACCTGAGGTTGCAATTTTTGTTAGGTGGTCTTTGAACATTAGCAGGAAGACCAGTTTCCCAGATAAGAAAATTTCATTGAAGCAACATGTGAATAATTACAGAATTATGTGTATTGTGGGATTTTTAAATATATAAATTATATATTTTTAAATATATATAAAATGGAATATATATAATCCATTCTTTGGTTGAGGGGCATATAGATTGTTTCCAGGTTCTGGGTATTATTAATAAATCTTCCATGAACATAATCGAACATGTGTAGTTGGGATATAATTGAGAAGCCTTTGGTTATATGCTCAAGAGTAGTATACCTGAATCTTGAGGTGATTTATTCCTAATTTTCTGCAAAACTGCCATATTGGTTTTGCAAGTAGCTATATGAGTTTGTAATCCCACTACCAATGCAATCCCACCCTTGCTCCACATCCTCTCCAGCATAAACTTTGCCATCAGTATTTTTGATCTTGGCCAGTCTGATAAGCATAAGATGTGTCAGATGTGGGAATGGTGGAATGCTTTTCCTAATCTGTAGGCTTCCATTTTGTCAGTGTTCTTCGCCTTACAAAAACTTTTCAGTTTAATGAGATCCCATTTATTAATTATCAATCTTAGTGTCTTTGCTTTCTGTTCAGGAAGTTGTCTCCTGACCCAATGTGTTTAAGGCTATTTTGTACTTTCTCTTCTATCAGGTTCAGTGTGGCTGAATTTATATTGATGTCTTTGATCCAGCTGGACTTCAGTTTTGTGTAGAGTGATAGATATGAACCTATTTGCATTCTTATGCATGCTGACATACCAGGACCACATGTCAAAGATCATTTTTTCCATTATATAGTTTTGATTTCTTTTAAAAAATTGAGTGTCCATAGGTGTCTGTATTTATATCTGGGTCTTCAATTTGATTTCATTGATCCACCTGTATATTTTTATGACAATACCATGTTGTTTGGGGAATATTACTCAGTTATTAAAAATAATGATACCAGGACATTGGAATGCAAAAAGAAAGAACTAGAAAAAATTATGGTGACTATAGTAATCCAGACCCAGAAAGACAAACATGGTATGAAATCACTCATAAGTGGATATTAGTTGTAAAATAAAGGACAACCATGCTACTGTCCACTGACCCAGAGAGGTTAGGTCATAAGGATGGCCCAAGGAAGAATGGATGGATTTTGTGGAGAAGAGAAAATAGAACAGATTTCTTGGGTTCTGGGTTGAATGGGGGCAGATAAAGATGAGAACACTAGGGATCAGGTTTGTGGGGGGATCAAGGGGGAGAGTACTTAAAAAGATGGTTGAAAAGGGAGGTATTTTGGTATCAGGTAGAAATCTGGTGCAAGGGAAAGTCCCATGAATCTACAAGGAGGACCTCAGCCAAGACTCCTAGGAATAGTGTATATATAGATGAACTGGCCATTTTCTGTGATCAGATTGTGGATGACTCCAGTTGTCATCAGAGATCCTTCATCAAGTAACAGACGGAAACAGATGCAGAGATCCACAGCCAAACATTAGGGAAAACTCAGTGAATCTTTCTGAGGAGAGGAAGGTAGGAATGTAAAAACCAGAGGAATCAAGGGCATCACAAGAAAACCTACAGAAACCACTAACCTCGGCTCATAGGAACTCACAGAGTCTTAACAGACAACGAGGAAACATTCCTGAGCTTGGTTTAGGACTTCTGCATATACGGGAAAGCTAGGTAGCTTAGTCTACTTGTGGGACTCCTAACAATGGGAGCAGGGACTGTCCCTAATACTTTGACTGGTTCTTGGAAAACTATTTCTGATATTGGATTGTTTTACCCAATCTTAATACAAGGAGAGGTGCTTCATCTTATTCATCTTGATATTCAATGTTTTGTTGATACAAAGAGGCCTTCCAATTTCTAAATAGAAACAGAGGAGCAGTAGAATGAGGTGGGGGTTGAATAGAAGTGGGGAGAGAGAATGGAAGTACAAGAGGGAGGAAAAACTGCACTCTGGATGTAAAATAAATAAATTAATTAAATAAAAAAAGAAAGAAAAAAAGATATATAGATCTTCACCAATCCCACATCTGACAGATGGATGACCTGCAAAATATATAAAATACTCAAAAAACTACAAAAGTAACCTCAAGTGGCTGAAAGATATTTAAGGAATTGCCCATCATCCTTAGTTATCAGTGAAATTCAAATCAAAATGACTCTGAGATATCATCTTACACCCGTCAGAATGGCTAAGTTCAAATACATTGAGTACAGCTTATGTTGGAAAGGATATGGAGTAAGGAGAACACTCCTCCACTGTTGGTGGGAGGGTAAACTTGTACAACAATTTTGAAAATCAGTATGGCAATTTCTCAGAATATAGGAAATCAATCTACCTCAAGACCCAGAATTACCACTGTTGGGTTTATACCCAAATGTTGCTCAATCATACCACAAGGATACCTGCTCAACTGTGTCATAGCAGCATGTTGTGATATTTTGTTTATATTTTAACAGAAATAAAGCTTGCCTGAATATCAGAGTGCAAAGCTACAGCTAAACCAATAGAGGCCAGGGAGTTGAAGCATATTCCTTTAATTCCAGTATTTAGGAGACAGAGGCAGAGGGACTCTCTGTTAGGTCAAGGGCACCCTGGCCTACAGAAGACTGAATCTGTTCAAAAGAGAAACAACTCACCCAAAGGTGATCCCATAACTTGGGATCACATGCCCTTAATCCCAACACTGGGAAGGTGGAGACAGGAGCCATATGGCTGGGTGGAGAGAAGAATATAAAACAGAAGGAGACAGGAGCTCAGGATAGTCTGAGCTTTGGTGGACACAAATGCAGTCTGAGGTTTGGTGGAGACAGTTGCAGTCTGACAGGCAATCTGAGGACAGGATTATACCTTTGGTCTGAGCATTGGTAGAGATAAAAGAACTCTCTAGTGGTTGGCCACTCTACTTCTCTGATTTTCGCCATTAACCCCTATATCTGACTCTAGGTTTTTATTATTTCTACCAATTAGAATTCATGCTACAGCAGCATTATTCATAAATTCCAAAACCTGGAAAAACCTAGATGTCCCTCAACTGAGGAATGGATAAAGAAAATTTGGTACATTTAAACAATGGAGTATTATTCAGTGGGAAAAAAACAATGGCATCATGAAATTTGCAGGTGAATGGATAGAACTAGAAAAAAAAAATCATTCTGAGTGAGATAATCCAGACCCAGAAAGAAAACATGATATGTACTCATTCGTAAGTGGGTATTAGATGTAAAGCAGAGGATAACCAGACTAAAATCCACAGCTCCAGAGCAACTAGGTAACAAGGAGGATCCCAAGAGTGATGTGCATTGATCCCCCTAGGATGGAGAAAAAAAAAATAAGAGTAGAGGCGATGGGATGGGGAATTTGGATGATTGAATTGCGGTAAGGAGGAAATGGGAGAGCAATGAAAGAGACATCTTGATAGCGAAAGCCATTATGGGGTTAGAGAGAAACCTGGTGCTAGGGAAATTCCCAGGAATCCATAAGGATGACCCCAGAAAAAACTTCTAGCGATAGTGGAGAGGGTGTCTGAACTGGCATTCCCCTGTAATCAGATTGGTGAATCCCCACTCTGTCATGATAAAAGTATCATCCAGAAACTGATGGAAGGAGATCCAGAGAGTCACAGTCTAGCACCAGGCTGAGCTCTGGGAGTCTAGCTGAAAAGAGGGAGGAGGGATTATACGAGCGTGGGAGTTTCAAGAGCATAAGTGGGAAAGAAAAAAAAAAAAAAAAAAAAAAAAAAGACAGTTGACCCGAACTCATGGGAACTTTTAAAATGAACACTTCAGAAACAGCTGGGGAGCCTGCATTGGACTGAACTAGGCCTACTGCATGTGGGTGAGATTTGTATAACTTGATCTATTTGAGAGGACCCTGGTAGTGGTGCTAGGATAAATCCCTGGCTTTTGGAGCCTATTCCCTAAAGTGGGATGTCTGGCTCAGCCTTGAGGAGAGGAACTTGGTCCTGCCTCAACTTAATGTGCCTGTCTTTGTTGACTCCCCTTAGTGGAATGGATGGGAGAAGTGTTGGGAGGAAGGGGAGGCGTGGACGGAGTGGAGTGAGAGGGAGACCTGTGGTTGGTATGTAAAATGAATTTAAAAATTGAAAAAAAAATAAAAAGAAATCTTAGAACAACAACAAAATGATATATAGTTAATGAGACGATTCCTTATGGGTTTTCCAGAAATCCTTAATGTTACTTTTCTCCTTCTGTATTTAAATCTAATTTGATTAAAAAATAACGTGTTTCCCTAAAATGGAAGAGTTTACAATTTAAATCAAAGGCTCTGGCCCTCAATAAGAGAGGGAAAATTATAAGAACACACAAAATTTTGAAAAGGGAAAGGAATTAGGGGTAAGATTGCACTATGGATACTGAGTACCATTAACACTGGTATATTCTACTTGATGAAAAACAGCCCTCATGCCTAAAATACTATGTAGCCAGTTTTAGGCTAGTGAGGTTTCAATATTTCTGTGGAAAATATGTACAGCTTGAACAAAGTCAAACATTTATTTTGAGATGAAATGAGCTGAAATCTGACTTTTCATGACATCTTGACCTGGGATTTCCATATATCTTCATCATCTGTTTGTGACTTAAATTTTTCTCATCCTCCTTCCCAGATACAGAGGGTTACAGAAATTTCCTGTCATTTTTAGCTTGTAAATACAGTGGTGTAGTGTGTCCTTACATATGGGTTGTCTTCTGTATGTCTGTGTCCTCTCTTCACACTTCAAGTTTAATGTACAGTGGATATATGCCTACTTTCAACTTTGAAAAGCTTCTTTAAGAGAAACTTCACTGATTTCGTAATGAATTTTTTTTCCATATGGTATCATAGCTTAAGTAAACATGAAATTGATGGAAAACACACAACTCAAGCTTCCAGAGCGAAATCAAGCATACTAAAAAGATAGTGTGCCAGGTGTGGTGCTGCACACCTTTAATCCCAGCACTTATAAGGCAGAGGCAGGTAGATTTCTGTGAGCTCAAGCCCAGACTGGTCTACATAGTGTCTTCCAACATAGCTAGGGCAACACAGAGAGACCTTGTCTCAAAAAGAAAAAAAAAAAGAACATTTAAAGAACATGTGCAAGAACATCAGGTTGATCCTGGAATAAAAGCAGGAAAGAAAAACATATGAAGTTTAAGGAATTAAAGAAATACTTTTGTGGTAGGGAACTGCTTTTATACCGGTTGTCTGTTTATGTCCGAGTAGATGATCCCATAGCCATCTGCCTATGGGAACCAAGAATCAAACACAATGGGTTATTATATATAAGAAAAGAGAAGAAAAATTTGGGAAGGAGATGTGTTTGCAGCAGAGCCCAGGAATAGGTGGAGGGAAAGAGCAGGATGATTAAGATACATGAAATCACTGCCCCACAACTAAAGACATTTTTATCATAGTTCTTTAGTCATGAAAAATGTCTTATTTTATAATAAATATAAGAAATCCTGAGAATTCACCATTTAAATCTTAAACAGATTACATCTCAAAAAGTTATCATTGTGCCTTTGTTAAAAGCTTTTATTTTTGTGAATTTGCATTTCTATTTAAAAGGAATAGTTAATATTGTCAACCTGACAGCATCTTAGCCTGATGGTCAGGTAAATTCTAGAGTTGCGGTTCTCAGCCTGTGAATTGTAACCCCTTTGGGGGGATCAAATGAGCTTTTTCACAGGTATTGCCTAAGACCTTTGAAAAATAGATATATTTACATTATGATTCATTACAGTATACAAATTGCAGTTATGACATGGCAATGAAAGTAATTTTATGAGTAGGGGTCACCATAACATGAGGAACTGTACTAAAAAGTCATAGTATTGGGAAGGTTGAGAACCACTGCTCTAAACTGACTTAAGGTAGGTTCAAGAGACGAGGCAGGTGCAATTCTGTGACTTCAAGGCCAGCCTGATCTACATAGAGAATTCCCAAGGGCTCCATAATGACATCCTGTCTTAAGAAACAACAAAAAAAAGGTTAAAAATATCCACTCTGAATATGAGCACACTACTTCATGGTCCAGACAGAATAAAAAGGAGAAAGGCCACAGGGTATCAGTCTTCATCTCATTCTGCTTCCTGACTGTGGATGTAATGCAACCAGATCCCTCAACCTCGTGCTGCCATGCGTTTTTTCCACCATGATAAACTGTACTCTTGAATTATGAGCCAAAATAAACCTGTCCTTCCTTAAGTTGCTTTTGTCAAGTATTTTGTCACATCAATAAGAACAGTAACCCATTCACATGTATTTGAGAACAATATCAATAAATATTAGTAAAAATCACAGCTGAACCATGAGTTTTGAAACCAGCAGTACTTTTCCATTTTAACTCGTTCTCTCCAATGTTATATAGCAATTCTGTATGTTAACTTCTAAAAACCAAAGCAGAAGCAGAATCTTAAAACTTTTCTGAACTGGGATCGATGCATTTTAAGAGGTGTCTTCATTGGGCTTTTATTTTCATATTATTATCTTTTCCTGGGCAAGTGTAACTATTGGAAAAGAAGAAATGTATCTAAATGGTTTTATACTGCCATTTTTTAAACTATCCCTGGAGATCAACTGGAAAACTTTAGGCCAGACTGACTGAGTATTATAAGATTCCTCTCTTGTTTAAATTCCAAAGTTGTGCCATTGATTTCTTTTTTATTGTAAGTTATTATTGCAATTCATGGTACTCTAGATTCCTGTTACACCATCATTCTAGATTTACTGCATATATATACCCCATAGTATATTTAGTACAATTCTGAATGCAAGCATTGGAAATACCGCATTAATAATTTGAAACCATGAGTCATATTTTATATACTTTTATTTTTATGATGTTATCAGATAATGAAAATAAATTTGAATGACTTGAAGAACTCTAAATCAGGCTTCTGGAGAATAGTTAAAATACTTGAAAAATAGTCAGTTACTATGGAGAAAGCGTAGACTAGTTTCACCTTCAGCAAATTCATTTTTTATTACATATTGTCTTGCATTTGTTATATGTGTTCACTGAATCTTTTCCCTAAATATTGAAGTCATTTATGTTCGTAAAATTGGAAACAAATCCACATTAACGATTTGAAGCCCTATTTGAATTTTCTCCCCGGGTAGGTATGCAGTGAAGCAGTAAACAAACAAAAACTCATGCAGAAATACAACAGCTTTAATATTCAAATCATAATTAACTTCACTGTAGTATCTCTTTACAATTACCATTGTTTTTGTTCCAAAAATCTAGTATATTCAGATTAAAAAGAAACTAATTTGGTTACTCTATCCTAAGAAAAATATGCATAAGTGCAAATATCTAACAACTTCTCGGTATAAAGGAAAATGAATAAAAAAAGTCTGTGTTTAAAAGAAGGCAATTGAAGACATTCACCTGGTTCAAATTGCTCAATTACCGTGTAATGAGTTAGGAAGGCCTATAATGCACTACCAGAAAATACTCTCAAAGAACAATAAGAAATCAAAGTAGAAAGGGGCAAACTGGCTCCATGACTATAAGCAAGTCTACAGCATTCGTATTTCCCCATCTGTAAAATACATACAAAGGTCTATGGCACTTACAGGAAATAAGGTTCGCTCATTTAGTCGCAGAAAATTAGGAATATCTTCCAGCCTTGGTGTAGTTAAAACCAAAAAACTAAATTTGTCCTTTAGGCCTTGTGCATTTTTTTTTTTTTGATTTTTTAAGGGACAAATATCCCTAAGACTCTGTCCTACCCTAAAGATCTCTCTTGCTTCAATTCCTAGTTTATTTAACTCCATAGTTGATCACTATAGACATGGGAAGACATATAAGAAGCCTTTTATTTTATAATTATCATGGGTGCTCAGCTTGATTAGTTTGGTAGATGCCAAAGAGGTTAGTAGAGAACACTTTGGTGAGAGTGGTTTCAGAAATGATTGACAAGTAGGACAGCATGCCAGTGCACAGGGGTGAAAAGTGCTGGCTGAATGTTAATGGACTTCTCTAACAGACTTGGGGATGGTATAGGAAGAGTGCAGAAAGAAGATTCCCTATTACATAGTAACCTACTCTTGTTCTCATTCTTTGCTTGTTGTCAGCCATGACATGAGCATCTCTGCTCTGCTGAGACCGCATCATGTTCCACAACAACCACAAAGACTACAAGCCCAGAACAATGGGAGTCAAGTAGCCATGGACTCTAACACTAAAACCTTGCAGCAAAGTTAATATTGTCTCCTTTTTGGATTGTTTATATTGGGAATTTGTCATAGAAACCAAAGGCTGACAAAAGAACTGTCTTTTATCTAAAAAGTTCTTTCTGAATCTTCAGAATAGATTATGGATCATTCGCATTAAATGAGGTCTTTTTTGGGGATTGTAAATTAGAATTATTTTTTCTATCATTCAAATTACATTTTTTTTTCTTTTTAGGTTGCTTTCAACAAAACAAATTATATCTCCAATTATGTGGAGGTAATAGTTCCTGTAATTTAAGACCTATTTGTATGATGCAAATTTCTTTGAAGGTACCCATGTTTTTTCTAACTAATTATATAGACTTTCATTTTACTTTTTTTTATTGAGAATAGGAAAAAAAGTTTCCGCCTCCTCCCAGCCTCCCATTTCCCTCCCCCTCCCCCCACTCCTCTCCCCCTTCCTCTCCAGTCCAAAGAGCAGTCAGGGTTCCCTGCCCTGTGGAAAGTCCAAGGTCCTCCCCCCTCCGTCCATGTCTAGGAAGGTGAAAATCCAAACTGGCTAGGCTCCCACCAAGCCGGAACATGAAGTAGGATCAAAACCCCTTGCATTTTACTTTATTATAGGCAGAAACTGTTTGTTTCTCAACTGCTCAGACCCAAATAATCACAAAGAAATTATATTAATTACAAAACTGTTTGGCTAATAGCTTATGCATATTTCTAACTAACTCTTGCATCTTAAATTAGCCCATTTGTATTCATCTATAGGCAAAACTGTGGCCTACTGGTGAGGTTCTGCTTGGCAGCTGGTATCTTTCTATTTTGGCAGCTACATGGCATCTCCTTCACTCTGTCCAATTTCTCTCTATATCTCTGTTTGGATTTTCTACCTGGCTTTACTCCACTAAGCTATTGGCCAAAACAGCTTCTTTAATAACCAATGATAATAAGATATAATCAGAGCATACAGAGAGGAATCCCATCATATCAGTGTTTGTTAGAAAAATGCTGATTATTGACTTAAAATAATTTTTTTTTGTGAATACTCTTCCCTACGCAACAATTTACACTGTAGTTTGAGAAAGAGGCATTTACAGTTAGTAAGAAAATGTTGTGATGTTATTGGTTAGGACTGCATAAGATTCAATGTGTGCTGAAACCTGATTTGTCATATTATAGTAAAAAAAAGTCTACAGTTACCTAAAGTATGAATAATAGTTTCCTTTTAAAGATTAACAAATATGTTGGCAAATTCTCAATGAGTGAGGAGTAGTTTACTGGATTTATTGATGAGTACCCCAAGGTAGCTCCACATAATTCTGAATATTGTGTGACAAGGAATACTGAAGTCACCAAAACATGAGGACTTATTAACCTGGGTGTGAAAATGCGAGTAGCATGTTTTACCTCTCTTTTCACCTTCAAATTGTTTATCTAAGAGAATAGACTCAAAATCTTATAATTTCATTTATTATTTCTCTTGAATCAGCTTTTTGAAGATACCACTTAATTTTTTCTAGGAACATTCTCTAAAGTCCCCTATATTACCTCCATATTTATCTTACTGTGTGTATCAATGAATTAAGTTTATTTTCTACCTCAAACATGTTGTGAGGAGCCCCTTTTCATTCCTGGCTACTCAGCCCTGAAATAACCACCCAGAATATATATATTATTTAAATAAAATTACTGCTTGGCCCATTAGCTCTAGCTTCATATTGGCTGACTCCTACACCTTAAGTTAACTCATTTCTATTAATCTGTGTATTGCCACGTGGCTGTAGCTTACCAGCTAAAGTTCTGATGTCTGTCTCTAGTGGGGCTACATGACTTCATCTCTGACTCTGCCCTCTTTCTCCCAGCATTCAGTTAAGTTTTCCTTGCATACTTAAGTTCTTTCCTTCTATAGGTCCAAAGCACTTTCTCTATTCGCCAATGATATTCGCAGCATATAAAGGGGAATCCAATATCACCTGGTATGGGACAGAAGGAAGACTTTAGGAAAAATTTTACTTTCTCCATGTCTATTTTGTCTATAAAATATTCTTCATTGAATGTATGTTGATATGAATGATGTTTAAGTTTTCCACAATGAACAATAGATTTTGCTACAGATCTTTTTCCTGCAGTAATCTTTGAAGTTTCAGGAAGAAGATGGATTCCCACAGCAACGACTCTGCCTGGTTGAGATGGCATCATAATGATGATAGTGCTACTGTAAGACAGGTTTAGGGGGTACCATCTGCTGAAATGGTGCACCTTCTCATGATGTTCTGGCAAGAACTCCAAATAAGAACTTTGGGAAAAAAAACCTTATCAACTGATCGGAAATCATTTGCAGCTATACTAGACAGTAATTTTGAAACTTAAACATCCCTTTAATTTTGCAGGATCCCATAAAAAGTACATCGCCCCTACAAATAAAATACTTCGACCAATAAACATCAGGAAGCAGTTTGGATATAACTATGCCCATATTCCCAAATATTGTTTGTAAATGTTTCTTTACATTTAAAGGGAGATATGCTATAGAGATGGATACTTTGCATTGGTATGCATCTTGGCTTATTGATACAAATTTAAGGTCAATTTTGTTATATGTATATGCATTTCTGATCTTAATTAAGGTATTGTGTTTGTGTAGCTCATTTAAAAATTTAATGTACAATTAAGAAAAATAAGTTAATAGATACTCATCTATAATAGTTAAGCTTGTAGTCATGTTAGATAGTTTAGATGTATAGAGATATATTTCAGTTATATAGGTATTCTTCAAATCTTTCAGAGACCTTCAGAATATGGCATTTGAAATGTTTTAAGAAGTTAGGACAGTACTTTAAGCTCCTACTCTAAGGCTACCCACCCAGAGCAGTGAGCCTCGAGGTCCCCAGTAAGAGAGCCTGGGCACCCTCAGCCTGGGCTCCAGGGGCTCCTGTGCTCTCCTGGATCCTGCACTGCCTGCCCCGTCCTTCCTTCTGTCCCTGGATCACTGGGCTACAAGGCGGCCCTGTTTAGGTGCTGAAGAGTTCCATCTGCACGCTTCCTCCTTTTTGTCCGTGGGACATTGGATTACCAGTCGTCCATGTTTGGGTGCTGAGGACTTCCAGCTCGACGGGACGGGTGCTGCTTCTACACTGAAGAGATACACCCAGAAACTCATTCACAGCAAAGACTGGACCAAGACACCAGGCCTCCCCTGGCTCCATTTGAAAGAGGAGATGGGAAGGCGCCAATGCAAGACTCCCTCCAACAACATGAAAGGCAACATGACATCACCAGAATACAGGGATCCCGAAATAAGAATTGTACACCCTATTCCAGAAGAACTAGAAGAAACCAACTCAAAAGTGAATTATATGAAAATAATAGAAGACCTTAAGCAGGAGGTGAAAAACTGCCATAAACAATTAGA
>NW_026068224.1:870758-910480 GCF_014885135.2 Alexandromys fortis
ACTGCCCCTCAGACTGGAGAGGGAAGGGGAGAGGAGTGGGGGGAGGGGGAGAGGAGAGGGAGGAGGGGGGAAAAGGGAGACGGGGAGGGAAATGGGAGGCGGAAAAAAAATTTTTTTCAATAAAAAATTATATTTAAAAAAAAAGAATTAAAAGTTGGAACTTTTCTCAGTGAGTGCACATTCTTTCTGTTCATTACCCTACAATGCCCTTCTTTTTAAGATTTTTTTTGTAGATGTTGTTTACCACAGTGGATAACATGCTTCCTGAGTGTGTGTGCTGTCCTGAGTGTATTTCAACACTTGGAGAACCTACCTCAGTTTCTTGCCTGGGTAACAAAGACTCATTGAATGAATGAATGCAATATTGGTTCCCTTGCGAGCTTCCAAATATGTGCACATATTCAAAGGCATTCTCACTACGTGCACTAATGACATAGTTTACTTATACACGCACAAGTCATCCGCAACTGTTCAGACTGAATGAACAAAATTTCCCCAAATTACTGAGTAGTTAGAGGGTAATCAAGTTACGCTGAATCTCAAGAAAACGATTACAATTTCATTTGCTCATAGTCAGGCTTGATAAAAGAAAAAAAAAAAAAACACTTTTTAGAAATGAATGTTAATGGTGCTGTAGTTCACTCTGTTTTGAAACATTAGTTGAACAATGTATCTGGGTGTAAAACTAAAGGCAAATTCAGTCATTCAAAGAGCATTTAACAAGTCTAATTGGGGAAGTAGCATCAAAATGGATTTTTGCAGACTTGTTAGACAGTGTTTATCACACAAAGCAGCAGAGGATGCCTACGATGCATCGATTCTGTCCCACTTTAACTATGGGTAGACAGTCTGAGTCGATGTTCAAACAAAAAGTTTGAAGATAAACTGTAACACTTTAGAAAACATTCACCTGGGTGAATTATGCCAAATAAGAGCTGCAAAAGAAAAATACCTTCAGGACAGCATTGCTAAAACAAATCAATTTCTCCTTAGGATAAAAACAATCGTTCCTAGATTCCTGGCTTTAGTTGGGAAGCATAACTAATAAATGAATGTGGTAACAGTCTTCTCATCAACAATGGCTTGTATATCATAGTTATCTTGGGGCTTTAGTTATATGCGAGTTTAAAAATAGGGACTAGAGTTACCTAAAAACGACTGTGCTATATATACACAATTCGACTCATTAGACTGACATTGGGATTTTCTTTGAGACAGAATTTTATCTAAGCCGGCAATTTTGATGCCAAGTTTGGGCTAGAATCAATTTAGAATGGTTGTGAAATAGCTCAGAGGGAAAAGAAGAATGCTGATAATGAAATTGCTGACAAACTAACTCACCACAGAAAGCTGCCCAATGCTACCTACTAGAATGTAAACCTGCAGCACAGAGACCCATTTTATTATACAAATGACATAAGGAAAAAGCTTCTTCATACTCAGAAAGGAAAAAAGAAACAAGGGTTAGTACATTACAGAGGTTACTAGCAAATAAATTGTTACTGTATCAGAAGAACCAAACCAAAACCTATATGAAGTTTAAAACATTTGAGAAGCACTGTCTGTCTACTTTTTGGTATATTTTGTGGAATAACTCCAAGATTTGATTTTATAAATAATGTATAATTTTCCACATGATGGAGTTGACTGGTTGCAACAGGCCTATTCAATATTTTTGTGGTTGATTGTGATTTGTTCTCCAATGAGATATCCGTAAGCATTAAATTCTGTGGTAAAGAACATTACTGAAAAAGGTTTCAAAGCTAATGTTAAGACTTTCTATTCACATTATACATAGCATCAATGATAAGAATAATATTTAATTTCCAGGGTACAGTTATCTTAACATCAAAGAGTGGGATGATGAGATCAAGGATGTTCTGGGATGTTAATGTGGTTAGTGCTGTCACCAGGCTTGTCAAAAGAGAGAAGCTACTCTTTCATTGCTTTCAACATTGAACACTGCTTTTGCTGTTGTCAGCTTTCATATGTCAAGGGACTACTTCTGCTCTTCCTATTTAGTTTGCATTCTATCCATTTGTACATCTTAGGATCAAAGTATTCTACTTTGCCTGCTTATATATAATAGTATATGGGTAAGCACACAATGTGAGTCAAGAGTAGTCAAAAACTGAAAGGAAAAAGTGCAGGCTTTCAGAAAATATTCCCCTGCATTTCCATATCAGGGTACACTATAATTGCTTTTGTGTTTATGAGCTGATTATTTAGTGCCACTAAACTTTAACTCCTTCACCTGTAGGATGGTGCTACTTTAAACTGCCTTTTTTTGCTAAGATGCTTAAAGGCACTAGGTGTAAGGGCTGTGGAGATATTTTAACAGTTAGAGGACCTGAGCAATGTTTGCAACACCCATATTCAGTGGTTCCAACAACACAACTCACGACTCTAGGTGTTAATATTTCTATTATTGTCTCCAAGGCTTGGAGTTCATAATGACCTTTTCTCTTCCTTTTACCTTAAGAACCTTTCTGAATTTTCTCTCAATTTAGACGCAGCAGTTCCACCGATTCCCATCTCATGGGAGCCTGAACTTCCTATTTTATGCTTCACAGTCTTCAAAAGGGAAGTTAAACAAACACAGTGTCTACCATTTTACCATGGTTTTACAAATATATAATATTATAACTTCATGATATATACTTCTATTTGTGAAACTGCCCTGGCCTGTTGATAGGACAAAACTTAGTTAGGCAAGAAAGATGGAACTGAATTCTGGGAGAAGGAAGACGGAGGGAGAGATGACATAGATCCTCCGCCTGAGACAGACGATGGTTAAAATCTTTGCCAGTAAGCCACTGCCACATGGCAATATACAAATTAATAAAAATGGGGTAAATTAATATAAGAGTTAGCCAATAAGAATCTAGAGCTAATGGGCCAAGCAGTGATTTAATTAATACACTTTCTGTGTGATTATTTTGGGTGTAAGCTAGCCGGGTGGCCAGGAAGAACAAGCAGCCTCCTCACCACTATATTTTTGGGAGTACAGACACAGAAACACATATATGTAACATGTGAAGTATACTATGTAAATAAGCAGTACATTTTTTTTCTTTTTGCCCAACAAACATCTATGTTCTTATATCATTTTTTTACAAACATCCTGATGAGGAATCAGTCACTTTTCATTTTCATGGGATGTATAACCCAGATCTGATCCTTGTCAAAGGTAATATGTTTCATTCATTGCACGTTACCCAATGAAAATCAGAGCAAGATATAAGAATTTGTTGAGTTAATTTTTATGGTAAGCTTTGAGGTATAACATTTCACCTAATAGCAGGACACCTATACCTTTACAGAGAAAAGCATGTACAATAATGATAGACAAAGCTGGGCCATGTTATTTAAGGTGATAAAATTTGTATTAATTCCACCCCCATCCCCATCCAACTCATTTCATGTCCATCATCATTTCTAATTCACGACTTCTATTTTTATAATTACTTTTATTTTATATATGTATACAACCACCTATTAATTCCATTTAATGCCGCATGTATATATGCATATGTATATAGTTTCCCACTTAGGCTTGGGCAACCTGTCAGGGAATTCATCCTTGATCAAACCTTACTTTACCATTTCTAGCAACCATGAAATTCCTAAAGCTCATCAACTAGTGGTGTGGCCTTACAAATCATCTTCCTATTCATGTCAGCATGTTGAATGGTGTGGTCTTGTAGAATTCTGTTTAGGCAGCCATATTGTTAAGATTTCATGAATAAAAATCCCTGTCACGTCCAGTAGATACTATCTAACAGCAGTTATCTTCTTCATCTGTCTTTTCCAATCACTATACTCCTATCTATGATTTTCTTCGAGCCTTGGTTCCAATGATTCTATTACAGATGTCGCAGTTGGGGCTGGACAGCTTACAGTCATTTATTCTCTGAACTATAAACAGCTATGGTTTTCTTTAGTAGCCTCCATCTGCTAGGAAAGAAATTTCATTGATGAGAAGTGAGAAATGCATTTATCTCTGTGTGTAAGAATAATTATTTTAGGCTGGGCGTTGGTGGCACACGCCTTTAATCCCAGTACTCGGGAGGCAGAGGCAGGCGGATCTCTGTGAGTTCGAGACCAGCCTGGTCTACAGAGCTAGTTCCAGGACAGGCTCCAAAGCCACAGAGAAACCCTGTCTCAAAAAACCAAAAAAAAAAAAAAAAAAAGAATAATTATTTTAAAAGCATTAGGGGATCATATTAATTTAGCAAAAAAAAAAACAGTAATATGTTCTCTTCTAGAATCTATGACATCTCCTGCCATGGGTTCTTAACTAGCTTTATAATAATAGGAATGAGTTCCTTCCTATTGTGCAGGTCTTAAATCCAATCAGATAGCTACTTGTTGCCCTCAAGATATTAGTGATAATATTGCTATGTTGAGTATATCTTGCTAGACCAGTCATTACTATAGTTCCTAGAATTTATAGCTAGAAATCAAATGATGATGACATAATAACCTGAATGTATCTCTGAGTGTGCCTAAATACTTTTAGATCTTAAAGCAGTAATTTTATTTACTTACTTAGTATGTGTAGGTGATCATATGTGTATGAAGATAGGAGGACAACTTGCAGAGGTTACTTCTTTGCTTCTACCATGTGGGTGGAATCAAACTCAGGTCATGTTCAGGGTTGCTGGTAAGATGTATTGACCCATCTCTGCAAACATTTTCATTTGTGAGTTCATAGACACTAAAATATATTTTTATTGTCTTCAAACATTGAATGGGCAGTTTCTGAATGGTACCAAAAATACAATAGTAATATGACAATGAGAGCAACAACAAAAAGAAACCTTTTAAGAAAAAAAAAAAACCAAAATCTAGAATTTATTACAATAAAAGTAGACATAGTTTGTTCCTATTCCTGCAAACTTCTTTAAAAAGTCAACACAAAGGGACAGATAGATTTCTCAGTAGTTAAGAACAACTGTTGTTCTTGCAAAGGACCTGGGTTTACTTCCTCATGCTCACATCGTGTCTCACAATGGACTGTAGCTGTATTTTCTGGAATTCTGACTCTGTGTTGGCATCCAGGTACTAGGCACTTACACAGCGTATGTATTTAATATAGGCAGGCAAACATACATACACATGAAATAAAAAAGACTTTTTATTTTTAGTTCAATTTTTACCCTTCTTTAAGTTTTGCTTGTCACATATTTTGTAACAAAAATAAGATGAGAAACAAATGTATCTGCCTGCATTACATCTGAGGTTCAATAGGTCATTACTATGGTTGCCTGAACCAGATCCTCAAATCGTATTACTCTAAGGATTTATTCCAGCTCTGATTTCTAATTCAGTTTGAAACTTATATACTATTTTGAGATAGAATTCCGTGTTAGTGATTTTTCATTTTTAATCCTTGTGACTTGAGAAGTCAACTTAGGAGAGAAGGCTTTGTTTTGATCTATAGTTTCTAATATTTCTAGCCATGATCATTGGGTTCCACTGTTTTGTGGGTTGATGCCCTTTGATTTATGCAACAGCGTGGCATGGAGCGTTGGTGGAGCAAAGTAGCTCACATGAGATCATCAGGAAATAGAAAGGTAGATCCTTGGAAATCCACATACCTTTCTGTTTTACACGGGGTGGATTGCGAAATGCAGAGGCAGTTGAAGAAAAAAGTCAAATCTTTTTACAAATCCACTACAAAATTAAAAAAAAAACATATATCTCTATTACTGTATTGGGCTTATTCATTTATTTCTAGTCTGCTTTGGAATTATCACACTTTAAATGATTGAGTTCATGTCTTCTAATAAATGCTACATGGGATATCTTATGATTTGAAATGAGTTCAAAGTAATTTGGTTTTGAGAAGTTTTTAACAGCCCTTGACATTCATATTCATGTAGACAACCTTAACTGTTATTAACAAGACTTAGTAATCATGGCCTTATCATCCCTCTTCACAATGACAATTCAAATGGCAGAATAGGAAATAGGTGGGATTATGTATTTTGGGCTACAAGAAAAAACTAATTTGTTTGTAAGACCTTCCCCCCACCCTAAAACTGATGTCTTTACTAGATGCTTGATTAAATTTTCTTACCTAACCTATGGTTTAGGAATCATGTAAATAGACCTTAGTTCAATCTTATGTCAAGAAAATTGTGTTTTTTTTTCTTATTTGGTTACAAAGAATCAAAATCACTGATGCCAAGTTAAAGAATTTTAGCCTTACCCAACTATTTTCCTAGGTTGAAAAACTACCGAATATCAATTTATACTATTTTGAGTAGAATTCTCTTACAGTTCAAATACTTCTTTGATTTACATATTTCTTAATGTCAATATTTCTGGTAAAAAAAAATGTAGCAAAGCCCTTTGTATCTAGAAATAATTACAGCTCTATCTGGGGCTGTGATAGTCTTTGGAGATTGTACTAGCTAG
The DNA here is from genome assembly GCF_014885135.2 of Alexandromys fortis. Lineage (NCBI taxonomy): Eukaryota > Metazoa > Chordata > Mammalia > Rodentia > Cricetidae > Alexandromys > Alexandromys fortis. Next base: position 877,185 of record NW_026068224.1, read on the forward strand.
CACTCTCTTCTCAACAAGGATTCAAATGTTTACAGACCCATGGAATTTGAACTTTGAAAATGGCTATGTGACAAAATGGGGAAAAAAGCTCAACCAACAAACTGACAAATAGTTTATCATTAAACTATTACTGAGAGCCATTAGTAGATGAGTTAGCACTGCAGGTGTTTGATGATTTCTAGTTGGCAAATTTTTAGCAGCTGTAGATGGATCAGGCACTTTAACCTGTAAAAAAGAGATTTCTCAGACAATGCAAATATTTCAAGCAGTAACCATTTAAATCTTAACCTATTTTCTTAGATTGTAGTCTTGCTTTTGTCTTGACAACAGGAAGGCTCTAAAAGAAATACATTCCCTCACAGTAGAAACTAATACTAAAAAAGATATACCTCTCACACTTCAATTTAAGAAATCTTATTATGTTTTGTTCTGCATATATCTCAAAGTGACAGTCTCCTGTGGTCCTCATCACAGGAACCTGGCACAAAAAATAACACAGCCTGGTGCGACTGTAGGAAGACAGCCAAAACATTTTGTTCAAACTCCTATTGGCAGTAGTTTGCAAAGGCAGACAGCCTACCCTCTGGCCTTAGTTTGGCTAAAGCTTAGCAACCAAACATGTAGCTATCGTGTTTTCTTTTCTTCAAGGAAAGCCCAGCTTTCTAAGTCAAAGGTATAATTTTCTTATGAAAATGATTGATTTTTCATTAATACCTTGTAGTACAAATAAGTCAGAAAATGACAGAAGACATGAAAGCATCCAGGCTGAGAGAGGTTATGAGAGCTTAGCAGAAGCCAAAAAAAGAGGAAGGCAGAAATAAAGACCTGCCAGGTATTCTGAGACAGACAACTGTGCTGTTACTTTGGCAAAAGATAATAGAAAAAGTAAATTTTGAGTGTGTCAACAAGACGAGGAACAAAAAAGGTACAGATAGGGAGAGGGAGTGAAAGTGAAGGAAGTGTGGTGGGAGAGGAGCCTAAAGGGCGATAACTTGCCAGCATATGTCTCAGAAGGCCTGAACTTGGCATCTCTTATCTGCTCACTTCATGTTGACATTTCTTCTAAAGTCTTTGATTTAAGTAGCTACTAATTCTGTGTTTTAGTCAAGTCACACCTTGCTTTATGTAAACAGCACACTTCTCTTGATGTTTTGTTCATGTTCAATTATAAATCAGCCTAAATATTATTGCCATCTTCACTTTTCCACTTTAAATTTCACAACTTGGCATATAGAAATGTGCACATGCCTGTGCACACGCTCGTGTGTGTGTTGTGCTGTGTGTGCATGTGTGTGTGTGTGTGTGAAATATTTTCCAGCTAAAGTTTCTAAGAGCAGACTTGAGGTTTTTGCTATGCTCTAAGCTTAAGATGTTTTATACTCTTCACTATATACTACTATTGTGGTAATTCTTCAGCTTCACAATACAGTGTTTAAAAAATGAAAGTGGACAGTTTGGGGGCTTTGATTCACAGCAGGGATGTTTTTCTTAATCTTTTATACTTTACAAGGCAAAGGGCCCTTTTGAAGGGCTGATGGAGGGTGGGACAGAAAAAAGGTCTGAGAAAGAAAGCTTTTGGTTATAATGGACAAGAAGTCTAACAGTCAGAAAACTCAGCGGGACACCACCTCATTTCTATCTCTCTTTAGTGTATGAAATGGTCACTAGCACCAACAGGAGAAAAGTGTTAGGTTTTGTGCAAAAGGCCTTTGCAAGAAAAATGTCATTGGACTGGAACATATGAGAGAAAATATTTACATTAACATAATACATTACTTCTTAATGCTGTTACTGGGTCCAATGTGCCCTCTGATGCAAAAACTATTAGTGAAGGTTTAAAGAAGGAAGAGAGCAATTCTAGTAAGCAAGGGTCCATGCAACAGTTCAAATCTTCTAACTGCTTTTGAATTGTTGACAAAATCAAAATAACCAAAGCTTTAATGGATTTGGAACGGTTAGACCTGGTATGGGAGAACAAAATGAATACCATCAACAAGGGAGAAAAAATAAATCAGTAAACTGGGGGAATTTTTCCAATGATGAGAAGAATCTACATGTTTATTTATTTCTGATATTTAGAGAATCTCCAAGATAAAACACATTATGTGGCAATGGCTTTTATATACAAAATTGCTATCTCCTACAATGTCAGTCAAATCAGAACAGGAAGTTTCTCTAATGCAAGGTGGGTAATGCCTAAATAACCTTTAAAAAGTGGAGCATAGGTTTGTTGACTTCATTTGGGCTTATTTTGTGGGTAATATTCAGAAATGGGGGTATTATGCCGGTAAGCCACCACCACATGGCCATACATAGATTTCTAGAAATGGGATAAATTAAGATCTAAGAGTTAGCCAATAAGAAGCTAGAGCTAATGAGCCAAACAGTGGTTTAAATAATACAGTTTCCGTGTGATAATTTTGGGTTTAAGCTAGCCAAGGTGGATAGGAAGAATAAGCAGCCTCCTTACTACACACTCAATAAATGGAATATTGAAAATAAAGCATAATTTTCCCTCATGTTCAGTGTTGAGAGATGAATACCAATAGCACACACACACATATGTTACTGGATTACATATGTGTGTGTGGCTATTTTGCCCCCATATATGTATACTACATGTACACAGTCTCTTGAAGAAACCAGAAGACAGTGGAAAGTTGCCCCTGGACCTAGAGTTACAGAAGGTTATGAGCTACCATGGCTTGACCCTGAGACACTGGGTCCTCTGCAAAAGCAGCAAGTGTTCTTAACTTCTGAGTCATCTTTCCAGCCTTACGCTTTTCTAATAAATGTTTACAATCTTATATATACATACAAATACAAATAAATACATGCATAATAAAATGTTTCTCTTCATAAAAATAGATCAAACATTTTATCAACTTCCACTGCAACTTGCTGTTTTACATTCAACACTCAAATGTAAACTGTTGAGCTCAACACACATATGCACATGTCATTCTTTCTGTACCATAACGTATTTATTTGCTCTCCTGGTATAAACAGTTTTATTGTTTCCAGTCTGTTGCTGATTGTTTTATAGTGTTGGCAGTCAAAGTTCTGATCTCAAAATGTTAAGCAAGTGATATGCCACTGTGCTATGGTCAAAGGCATGCTCCATTCTTGTTAAAATAATGTTTCAATGTTTCACAGTTGTATCATAACTCTGTATAATATGCTCTATTTATCAATACACTTATAAGGCAGATATTATCAGAACAATTGTAACACCTACAAAAAACCTCAATACCTAGTAATAAAATGACCACATGATACCATCACTCAAGTTAAGAATTGAGTTTTTCTTCCCAAAGAAACAAAATTTCATCCTATCCCAGACAGAATAGCTAAGATTAAGAAAGCAACAAATGCAACATGAAAGTAAGCAAAGAAAATATGTCATTTCCACATATGTAGAGTGTGTCAGAGTCTATGTCACACAAATGACTATAGGGATTGAGCCATCTTCATACAACACGACACACCACATTTCCCTAAAGAGAATGTTTTCTTCCATTGAATCTGGCTATGAGTAACTTGTGCAAAAACACTGAAAGTCCTTTAAGGCTTGTCATAAAAGAGAAGAGAAAGATTAATTTCCATAGATGTAAGTTGTACAAGTAGTTTCAGTTCTCATGATTAAAAAAAGTATTCTTCACCTTTCTAGGTTTAACCAATGATGTACTGTGAACAAATGAAAAAGTTCCTTATATCTTCCTGTATGACCCAACCATGATAAGCTTAACAGATGTCTTAGTCTCCGTAGTTTTCCCTAAGGCAATAATTCATTTCAAGAAAGACGATAAAATGAGACTACCCAAGCATTACCCAGGATCAGACCATCCAAAGGAAATTCCTAATGTTCCAAGAATTGTAGATAGGATCACCTGCCAGCAAATACCCAATGCTTTTTTACCAGGACACCCCTAGACAAATGTCAGCCAATCAGGATTGAACCTGTCACCTCAAACCCTACTAATGTAACTTTTCTGATTTTTGCCTTTATGTAGTGCTCTCTAGAAGGGTGGTGTATCTCCTCTCTGCTGTACTGACAAGGTCCTGCCCACTTGTACACATGCATGATAATAAATATTGCTTTTGCATTTCATGGAAATGGTCTCCCTTGTGGTCTTTTGGGGTCCCCGTGGACCAGGCACAAAGTTCCTTAATATTTTGGAATAGAAAGAAAAGAGTTGGGTGGTGTGGAAGGTCCTTCTGTCTATATGTTGCTTTTATTGGTTAATGAATAAAGAACTGCTTTGAGCCGATGTCAGGGAAGAGCAGAACTAAGCAGGGAAAGCTAGGTTGTATGCTGAGAGGAAGAAGGGAAGATTCAGAGAGAAGCCATGGAGCCCCCAGAGTCAAACATGCTGAAACTTTAGCTGATAAACTACAGCCATGTGGCGATACACAGATTAGTAGAAATGGGTTAAATTAATATGTAAGAGTTATCCAATAAGAAGCTAAAGCTAATGGGCCAAGCAGTGATTTAATTAATACAGTTTCAATACAGTTTCTGTGTGATTATTTCAGGTCTAAGCTAGTCGGGTGGCCAGGAAGAACAAGCAGCCTCCTCCAACAGTTGGGCATAGTGACACATGCCTATAATTCTAGCACTTGGGATAGAGGCAGGAAGTTTGGGAGGTCACAGGCAGACCTCAACTATATTATAAGTGGTTATTGTCAGGAAGAGTGAGAGGATAAGTGGGAGGAGGGAAGATGGATATAATTTGTCCTATATAAACAACTGCATGAAAAAACAAATGTCATGGGAATGCTCAGTATAGGCACTCTCTCGCGCTGTTACCTTGAGGCAACTGTTACCTCTTAGATCTTTCTTTGCATACTTGAAGATCAAAATAGAGAAAAAAAAGGTGTCCTGATGGAATCTGAATCTATAAATGTATTTCATGGTCTTTAAAAGGTGTTGTACTATCAAGCTTATCAACCAAACACAATTTAAATGTATGTTCCAAGACTGAAAGAATAAAATCTTATCACGATACTTCTACTGACAGAATTCATTTCTGTTAACTTCTTTGTTTGGTGTAACAGTTAAGTAAAAGCATTCCTCTTAATTATCACAGAACTCTCCTAGTACAAAAGGAAAAAAAATAGAAAAATCTTTATGAGTGCAGTCTGATTAGAACATACGTCTAGGGGGCCTTGGACCACAAGTTCCATGAAAAAAAAAAAAAAAAAAAAAAACAAGCTAAGTGCCCAAATGTTTTGTTGTAGGAGGCTGCTTGTGTTACCAGCTGCTCAGCCCCGAAATAACCACACAGCAACTGTATTAATTAAATCACTGCTTGGCCTATTAGCTCTAGCTTCTTATTGGCTAGCTTTTACATTTTAATTTAATCGATTTCTATGCATCTGTGGCTAGCCACGTGGCTGTGGCTTACTGGCAAAGTTCTGTCTCACATCTGTCTCTGGCAGTGGCTACATAGAGTCTCCTGAGTTCACCTTCTTTCTCCCAGCATTCAGTTTAGTTTTCCCTAACTAGCTCTGTTCTGCCATGCTATAGGTCCAAAGCAGGTACTTTATTTAATCAATGGTAATCATAGCATACAGAGGGGAATCCCACACCAATGTTCTAACATGGCTTTACAAAGTAAATCAAATGTAGCAAAAAGGTTGATGGCATAATGGCTGAAGCCTACATCTGAGACTGCTTTTAACAGATAGACCCTTCAGGACTGTTATGCTGAAACACCATGCCAAGGTGGGCGGGGAAGACATCCCAACAAAACAACTAAGAAACATTTAGCCGTTCAGAAGCAACATGAATTGACACTCCTATTAGCATAAGAGTGTTTTAAAATGTCAAAAACACCACAATGCAACCATTAATAGTGCATTAATTCTGATTATATTCCTTCACAAGAAATACCATTTTCTAAAAATAATAGTATTCAGAGTCTTTCCTCACACTCTGCAATTCAAGAATGTTGACTTTGCTTTTAATTCAGTTGACAAAAATTTAAACTAATATGCATTTCACTGGGCTGTGCATTACTTTTATTAAAATATGAAAGCAAGTGACACATTGGTTTCCTACTTTAATCTTATAATTTTTGCAATGTTTAAAGCAATTCAGACAATTAAATATGGCATTAACCTCTTCAGTTAGAAAATGCTGTGGGAAAATTGAAAGTTTGTCTTTTTTTTTAATTTTCAAAATATCTCCTAGTGGAGAAGAGTTACTATACATATTGATGGTAATCCAAATTTATATATCATTATAAACTTGCAACCCATACATGTGAATAGTGTGTTTTGGTCAAATCCACTCCCATGAATTAAATAAATAGGTGGCATTTTAAAAAGATGTAGCCCTGCCATTTATTTATTAAGCCTTTAATGACAATAACCTCCTCATCCTCTAGCCTTAGACTGTGATCTGGTCTATATAAAGGCAATGAGTAACAACTGTAAAAGTACTAGTCCTTTTATGTAGGTAGGTATTACCATCTGAATTTCTCTGAATTTGAGTACTTAATGTTATTTGTAGAATTTGAGAAAGCTGCTAAATTATAGATGAAAGAGCCAGGGAATCACCTAGCCAATAAAGGACTTCTGATGAGGTGACTTATCTGGTCTACTAAAGCCTCGTAGAAGACTGAGGTCATGCTAAACAAAAGCAATGCAATTTCCTTTTATAGTTAGGGAAAACGTACAAGGAAAGCTTTTCTTTTTATTCCTGAAACAAACAAACAAGGTAGATTTAGCAGCTAAAAGAGAAGCTGCTGTGGCAATACACAGGGTGGCTTAGAAAAGAAGCTCAGAGGAGATTAATACATAGGCATCACATCTCCGGAGAACAAGCTTTAATTCCAGCTCTTGTCACAAACGAAATGAGTTTGACTGTCTGTAGTGAGCAGTAATGCATGACACACCAAACTGCCCTACTCCTTGCCAGAGAAAATCAAGAGTGTTCCATCTAGAACAAAGTTAATCCTATTTGATGGAAAATAACTCATAGTGCAATTCCTCGAAGTATCTGGGGAGGAAAAATCCTCACAGGTAGTGGGCATGGTTGATTGCAAGAGACAGGAAATAGCCAGCTCTCTCATCACTCTGCTTGGTTGGTTCATCAGAGAGGACTTTTGAGCACCCAAAATATTAATCTTTCATATTTTTATTAGCAGCAGAGACTACTGGTATATCATTAACTTAGATGCCCTCTCCAAAACTAGATATTTGTGCACGAAGAGAAAATTGCCAAACACTATATTTTTTCACCAAGATACTGTTGTGTGACTCACCTGAGCTCCAGGGATCCCAAATTATTGATTTTTAAGGTACAAATAAGAAATTTCCAGTGTATTCCAGTATTTTTCGAATGATATCTCTGGATACATATCTCAGTTATAATTTCAACCAATTGCTTGATGCTATCATTCACAAGAGCCTAGCCTTTGCAAACAACACATAATAATGTGTTCAGATTGCCATTCTGATACATAGACTGAATAACACATGGAGTAAATTATTCATGGTGTCCAACAATGCCCAGTTCCAATCTCTCTTTCTACACTTATCTAATAAGTTCTGTGATTTTGTTCATGTGTCAGTTTCATCATTTGAGTTTAGGCACTGCATCACAATGATACTATCTCAAAAAGACTTCAGGGATTAAACACATTTCTTATTTTTAACACTAGAATATTGTGAGATGTTGTGATTCAAAACATGTATTAATACAAAATCCTCTCTGACCAGTCATCATATCCCAGAAGACACAAAACATATTTGTTTGTTCACTCAGCCATCATATCCATGACATGGAGATCTGCAAAAAATCAAAAACTCTGTTCAAGTGATTTTCTCTTGCCAACTGCCATATTCTTAAAATGACTCTGAATCTGTCAAAATTTATTTTAAAATGAAAAATATGTCTTGTTGTATAATATTGGACATTGACAAAATCAAACTATATAAATAGGTAGGATTAATGTGGATAGGAAAATTGTTGTATAAAAACCATCAGTCCAATAAGGCACAAACAAAACATTTTATCTTATAAAATGATAAAATGACTATGAAAACATATTTATCAAGCATCATACTTTACTGTAGGCACCATGTAAGATAATACACCTCCACTGACTTCTTGAGGTCTCATATGGGTAGATACTGATACTATTATTTTGTAGTGCATACTTTTAAGATAACTCAACAATGTCACTTATACAATGACAGCACTAGAATTCTAAAGTCTGGCTGATATGTTAAGCCAATACAGTGTCTACACTAATTATATTATATTGGCTTAATAGGGCAAAGGATAATTTTGTGACAGTGATATAGTAAAATATAGTGTCTTAAATACATTGTTTAAATTATTTATTTATAAAACACATTTCTTTGCTTCTCACATAATCTGCTTGATTTTCAACTCTCTTCTGTAGAGTCATTCATGGTAGTAAAGTTGTTCTTCTACTTTTATGTTTAGTCATCTTTTAGGATATCATCTTCACTGGCATCAGAACTGCATAGCTTGCAGAAGGAGACAAAGAAAACAAACTTAAGAGAAAATAACACTTTCAGTTGGAGATGTCATAGAGGCTACAATCTATTTATACAGTGCATCTTAATTTATATTCCTCTAGTGGATGCAATTCATTGAAAGAACATTTGTCCAGCATGCAGGAGACACTCACTTTTTGTTTCTAACATTGTCAGTTAATCAGTTGCTAGAGCATATTAATAAATCTTCCAAAACAGGATTTGGAAAACAAGAATTTGGTAGTCCCTGCTGAAATTGCACGACAAAATGTCATCCAAATACTAATTTTCTGGATGTTTACCAGTTCTAAGTTTTAGTGTCAGCTGGTGTTGTTAGCTGGTATCTATTAAAGAAAACAAACAAACAAATATTTCTTGTGAGATCTGAAAATTACACTAATTTATCAGGATCAAAATTTTTAAAGATATAGGGCTCTCTTCCACATACGCATTTATGCTCAGTATGCTTTTAAATATTATACAAGTATATGGGAATAAAAATTCACACTTTTCCATGTGTATCAGAGTTTTGTGGTACTTTTCTCTGAGTTCATAACCTTACACATTAGAAGGAAGCTTAATAAGTCACAGAATGTTTACAGGAAAGTAAAATAACAGGATGTTCTAAGTGGAGGTAAAAAAAAAATCCCTCTTCTGCAAGTATGTTAGTTAAGCTCAGGAAGTAAACAACTCAAAATAGCTTCAGGAAGTCCCTGAAACTGATTAGGGTCACTAAGTTCCTGTGATCCAAGCATATATGTATCAAGAAGTTCTGAGAGGCACTGTCAAATCAGTTAAGTTATCCAAATGAGTAAGAAACAATCCAAACTGCCTGAAAAACTCTCAGACAAATTGTTCCAGCTGTATAGGATATTGTCCTGCTTGTTCAACTGCCTAAAGGTTTCATATCTGGTATCAATCTTTTGGGGCCATTCTAGGGTGGGCTTTGGTGTTGTAGTTGTCTGTCATCGAGTCATTTTGCTCCAGTAAATAACCCCTCATTAATATTTCTGCAAATAATCCCAAAATTGTGCTTTGGTCTGTCATTGGTTTCTTATCTATGATAAAAAGACATTTGTTAATGTCTCCTCAGAAATAGCATCACACAATAATTTCTAATTCATGTTTTCAATTAAACAGTATGGAAATAATATTGTTCTCAGGGCCAAAAAAATGAGGGGTCTGTATCAATAATAAAAGCAGTAGGTCCAAGAAAAAAATTCATAACCTATGTCCTGGGCAAATATCAACTAGACCACTGTGGAGTTTTTAACTGATTTCAGGCACTCCTTAGGAGAATAGTGTCATTCCTACACTTTAAAACATACTTTTTTGATATGCAGGCTTGTTAACTTATATCTTTTAAAATAGAAAGTCTACATAGAAAATAAATATCAACTTAAATTAAGTATGATGCTTATTAGATTACATACTGTACCTGTTTTAAGAATTAGGACAAGCTTGGTGACAAATATGTGACTTGTATTATAACTAAGATGTAGTCCCTTATTCATTCATTGACTGTATTTATGTACTTACTGCAAGCCATGTGCTGTAGATAAATGTGTTCTTTACATGCAGATTGCATACTAACATTAAATACAGAAAATACTAGGCAAAAATATAATAGTTTTACACCTGTCATTCTGTATTGTCAAAACTTCATATAAATGCACTAAAAGTTAGTTCTGAACCCAGGAAATCTTAGGTCCTTCTGTTGAGGGATGACTAAAAAGGCTAAGTTTCAGAGAAAACCATTACTATGTCTGTGTTTGTGATCAATTAAAGACAAGCTAAATGGCTAGTAAAGACCTGTCTATCTGAAGGTTTACCTTAAAATAATATGTAGTCTATTAAAGCTAGATTCCCAAAACTTTTATAAATATTTGAAGGCCAGTCATCCATCAAAGACAAAGAAATACCTGCTTCCCCACACTGAAACTTCCAAACAACCTCTTGTGCATTATGTCTCACTCCAAGAACATACATAAAAATAGGAGAAATTTATTCAATCACTAGTCTCCTATAATCTTATTTTTAAGTTATCTAAATCTAAGTCTTTCAGCACTGATCATATCTCCCATTTATGTATCCTATAATTATAATTGCTATATAGAACAAAATACCTTCTTTAGCAGTGTTCAAAAGTGCTTATATATAAAATTCTTTTAAAGTTCTCCAGTCCCCGGACTGATAAGAATAAAAATCAAAGAACATATCATTTTAATGACAACTTTGAACAAGCTACATGCATTTATATCTTTTCCTAACAGCACTGAAAAAGTATGTGTAATGCATGCTGCGTATATTACCAGAATCAGTTCAAGATGGGAACAATGAACTGTAATTGTTGGTTTTTTTAGTGACTTTAAAAAGACCTTTATACCTTGTAATTAATTGGCCAACTAGGGAAATCTGCTGTAGAAATAAATGCAGTTCAAATAGTTTTCCATAGTAGATGGCATTTGTTCAGAACCCTTTTTCCTGAAGACTGTTAAAACATGCATGAGAAACTACCAATTACTTAGCCCAGAGAGAATTCTTTACAAAAAAAGCTGGGGGAATTATCATATAATAATAATAAAAACTCCGAGTATGTTACCTAGGGCATGAAACCATATACTCTTGGTGACTTCAGTGACAAGGTTTACTATCTAATTAGGTCAATCAAAGTACTTCAGCATCGGTTTGTACAGTAGAGTCCTTATAGAAAAATAAAAATTTATTTGCATGAAATGTACAGAGAACTGCAAGTCTTAAAGTGACATTGGATGTCTTGCTTCTAAGAATACGTTTCACTGCTATATACCATTTGTGATGATCATCTTATAGTAAAACAGCAGCTGAGGAGGTATTATTCTTCATGTTTCCCTAAGGACTCTAACATCCTGAATTTCTTGCAGAAGAAAATGTGGTACATGTGATATAGATGAAATTATATTTTCCCCTCTCCTTTTGAACTGGAATTTACACCATAAAATCTTATTACAAAACAGCCATTTAAATGAGATCATTTTGCAACATAGGGATATATACATTTATGATTTCATTTTCCCTCTCATTTGACCATCATGTTATTTGCATTAATTCCATTTTGATAACTGAAATATGACCATATTAGGTAGATATGCCTAATTACTGCCACTTTGTTTTTCTTAATCTGGTTTCTGATTTAAACCAGAAGATTTATAATTCATTTTCTTTCCTATAGCTTATTTTTTAATTTTGTTTTTTGTTCATCTCTGGAATAAAAAAAAAAGTTTGAAGAGGTTTTAGAAAATTATTCACCTCTCATCTTGACTAAAGTTGAGTGAACACCAGCCCCAATGTGAGTGGGAGTTGCCCTCACTCATTATTCATACTAGTGATGATATTGGCAAGATAGATGGTAATAAATCTTTGTCAAGTGAAGAGATCGCAAAAGGAATAATAAAACTCACACTGGGGAAACAAAATGAGAGCACTTTCATAATAAGAATGCTTTTCCTGCATGACACCTTAATAAACATGGGGGAATGAATCAACAAATAATTTCGTATTGCAGAGCAAGTTCCAGTCAGGTTTGGGATCAAACAGTTTGATAATACGGTGAGAATAACTAACAGCATTGTTATCAAACATGTTCATCTGAAAACTGACTTTCACTGGTATTGGAGAATCATACATTTCAACTCAGCATTTGCCATATAAAGCTTTAGATTCAGAATTTCAAGGTCATTCTTTGTTGTACAGCTAGCCTGAGCTCAGTCTAGTGATATGTGAAAATTTATACAAATTTAAAAAGGAAAAAAGGACCCTCAAATCAAAAACCTTAATAGTCCTAAATCTCATCTATGTTATTATATGCTGCTGTCTTGATATTTGCAACAAGCTTCAGTTGGTATTCTAACCCCCTCAAGACACTGGTTGAAAGAGATCAATATACAGGTTTACTAAGTACTTTGGTAAGTGTTACCTGAAGTTTAATACTTCTCATTAAAAGTAATTTTCACATGAATAGATAAGTCATGTTTATATAAAATTATGAAACTGTAATGGTAGGCTTGTGATGCACACACGCACACATATATTCACTGTACATTATACTGGATTATACAATGACATTTTCATCCAAATATATGATGTACCTTGAAAATGTAACCTCATTGTGTCATTGTCCTCTTTCGCTCTCACTCCCAATAATCCACTCCTCTCTCAAATCTAGAGAAATTAATTTCATATTCTATGTACATAATGTGACAGTTATGTTTCTTATGAAAGTATACCATTAATAGAAATAATTTCTAGACAGTGGTCAATAATTCTTATAAAAACTTATAAAACTATATAAAAAAGCATTTACCTTAGTAACTGGTAATTGTTGATGGGTTTTACAACAATCCATTTGTATGCATTAGTTTGGTGTCTGAACTGATAGGAAAACATGCAGAAAAATATTTGTGAGTCATTACTATCAAATTGTTCACAAGAATGAATATTTCTTTTGCTATCAGGTTTAAAAGTATGTACAAATTTAAGAAACCAATAGACATGAGAAAGAAGAAAAACACACCAGTTAAAAAAAGCCACTATCCTCTTAAGTATGTCCCAAAGCAATTATATTTCAGACTCATGATTGATGTCTATGCTTCTAACCTTACATTCATATTTTTAGAGCCATGAAAAACTCATGCAGGTTTTTTTTTTCTAGTTTGGTGATGGCTACATTTGCATCAGTGCTGATAGTCAGTAAAAATTCCCATATGTACAACTTAGCTACTTCAGGATAACTGTTTCCTGTATGCCTATGTGAGTCGAACAAAATCCAAATGGCAAATGAAATCATTGAGTTGATCAGGCTGCATAAAAATGGACACAATTAGATTGGCTGTGAAATTCCAGACATGGAATGTTTTCAGTTCAGGCTGGAATTCTTTGTAATGCCAAAATATCTAGGTTTCTTTGTGATAGCTGACTTACATTTAGAAGAATTTCTTAGAGAGAGCTTCTGTAGCTGAAATATTATCAGCTCAGAAAGCTCAAGTGAACTTTCCCTGAATTTTTAAGAATTTTATAAAACATAAGTTATTAACATTTGCCATCTTTGAAATATCCTTTGCTTTTTTCCCTATGCCCATGGGCTTGGAGTAGAGTTATATGGTTTTTTTTTAGCTTAGACTAAGAAAGGTAATTCAAAATGTAATGTGATGATATTAATAGCACTTTAATTTTGTATTATCTGGTATTGTAACAGAGTTATCAGTAACAATGAATTAAGTATCACATGTATGTTGAAGGAGAACACACTTAAATCCCATACAGAACATTCAAGAGAAGAATAGAAAAAAATTCCAGGAAAAGAAAAATATTCTTGAAAAAAATAAGAAATGAGATTGTAGCAACAGTTATACTTGGTTGATTCCATTATTGAATGCAAACAATATACTGTTATTTGATAGCAGAGTTACTTTTCCAATTTTCATTCTTGATTTATAACTCCAATTTTATATTCAGTTGTTAACAATCTTACAAAGCCTGTGCAAATCTACAGAGATAATGAAAAATAAATGACGCTATAAAACCTAGTCAAAATTAACACTAGGCTATTAAGATGTCAAGTTACAAAGGGTTAGTTTCATCAGGTATACCATTTTGTAGTACAGTATTGGGCCAGTACAGGGGAAATAAATTATTCATCCTCTGCTCTTTTTAGAATTCTAGGAACAACTTGTGCAAGCAGCCTCTGTCTCCTGCTCTGGCAGAGCATGGAAAATAATTCAGGCTTTATTCTTGTAGACTCTGAATGGGAGTCTGTGATGATTTTAATGTCTCTCTTTGAAAATTCCAGTGTATTTTAATGATATAGTGAAACACTGGTGTTCGTGAAAGGTTCCATTACTCATTGTATCAAGTTGAAATGCTCCATTACTCATTATACCAGGTTCAAATAAGGCATAACTCCTTTGTAACATAATGCTTATTTATTGAAATGTATTTATCTTGTCTGATTCATTAATATGTGTTTTTCATAAGAGATGTAATTTTGGTAACAAATTCCCACAAAATTAGAAGAGTTGTCTGAAACCTTTGAGACAATTTAGTAGAATATTAATCTTACAAAATTACTATGCTAATAATGTTCTTCTAAGTAAACACAATGGAGCTTCATTATACCATTCCTGAAGTGATCTGTAATCCACCACTTGCAGTCTGGGCAGGGAGCATTCCTCAACACCAATATTACCTTGACATCTATAATTCTGATCATACCACTGACTTCTTCATCTGATGAAAATTAATTTCAAATACTTTCTAATGAAGCAGTTGTAAAGGAAGGGATGTATTCTGCACCACAGCAAACAAATCTATCTGTTGTTAGCCTTACCTTCACATGAAATTTGAATGCAAGTAATTAGTGCATTCCATTATCAATCAATTTTACTTCCATTTTTTAAAAAGCAAAATGTTTTATTGACATATTGCCTCAAATTCATGGAAGTAAAAATGAAAGTGGCAAAAATGAAAAGAGCTCACTATTAAGGGCTAAGGTGTGGAAAATGTATCACAAGAAAACTGTCAATCTAAATTGGTAAAGAGATGTATTTTGTGTAAGTCCAATAACAAATAGTAAAAAAGTACAGTTTTCATATATATAAAGCAAATGAAAGGAAAATGAGAAAACTGCCAGCTTCCTGTATAATGGGCCTGAATTGTAAGAGTAGATTGACTTGAAATGCCAGATTGAGAAGTCAAAATGAAATATAAAAGGGAATGATTTAAGATTCTTTTGAAAAGCTGGTAAAACATATTTTTGGGTTGCTTATGTTACTGGCAGTTATCATTTTGGTTACAAGCTTTATTTTTAAGGTTCACTTGTAAAAACTGTAAAAAATAAATTCAAAGACTAAAAAAAACAGAAATAGCAAAAAATCATCACAAAGTTATGAAAGAGGAATTATTATTTTTATTTTATAGAAGAAGCTGAAATTCAAAACAAGTTTCATAATTTATTCAATATTATATTGGTAGAAAGAAGGATTCCAACAAGTCCAAGAGCTCTGGCTCTCTGCTCTGCACAGAGGCATGAATCTGGGTATGTGAAAGGGAACTGTGGAGAACTTCAAAAAGAATTATAGCCTGTGCCAAAAATAAATAGATAAATGTCAAAAATAATATGTTTACATGACATTGAGCATATAATTTCCATTGTTTCATTACCATTTTTAATCAGTTGCTCAGCATCACCCACGATATCACATTTTTTTCGAGAATAGTCTGATTTGCTTCAAGGATATTTAGGGTTTGTAAAAAGTAAAAGAGAAAAACAGCCTTAAAGGGCATCAATACGGAAGCTGCAGAGATGGCTCAGCAACTACAAGTTTGGCTCCCAGAACCCATGCCAGGTGACTCACAACCACCTGTAACTCCAGCTTCAGAGAATCGCACAATCTTTTAGATTCTGAGGGCACCTGCACTCACATGTGCACAAACTCACACATAGACACAAATACACATAACTAAAAGTAAATCAAAATTTAAAAGCATCAATTGGCATTAAAATACAACAAAAAATATTTATATCAAAATGTATTATGCGGGACACTCACTGTGGAAGCATTGCAGGTTGAAAAGTCTTACTTTTTTGCAATACTTTGTGTATTTGTATATCCATGCTACTTTACTCATATCATTTAGAATGCTATGTTGCCTCTGATTGCTCGAAAGAAATAGCAAAACTCTAAACTGAATGAAATGAAAATACGTCTTTTTCTTTGTAGATATTACCTTGACTGAACATGAGGCCCTAATTTCTGTAGCCACTTTACTGTCAACCTGACAATGTAGCCAACACCCCAGAGAAGCATCAAGATAGAGAATCACAGAGTTGGAAGAGCTCAGGCTTGAAATATTAAATAAATTATGTGAGCCCCAAAGACAGCTCTGTCTGTTATTGCCTTCACTCTTTAAGAAAGAAATACACTTACAAAAAAAAAAAACCTACACTTATTGAAGAAAATGTTTTCATTGCATAGCACTGTTTGCTTACCAACTATTTAAATTTACCCCAAGCATCAAGGAAAGAGTAGGAAATCTGATAAAGAAATTTAGACAATCACCATTTTGATACAAAACACATTCTGAATTTCATTTTTCCTCCAAAAGCAAATGAGTAAAAAGAAAACATTTATTTTAGTGCCAAATTTTGAGGAGAAGATAATAGGATGTCCAAATGACAACAAAATTATTTCTGAAAACCTTTATTGAGAAAAAACCCGTTAGGATGATAAAATTTTGCAGTTTCACATCTGATGCTGTGATTGAAAACAATATCCATCTACATTTCTAGAATCATAAATAGACAGCACCAAGGTTTTCTGGAAATATTAGCATAGATGAAATGAGCATTTGTACCATTTCATTGCACAAGGGTTCTTCATTTGCTCAAGAACAAATAGTAAATCATAATTATATTGTCAAAATTACAAAAGTATATAAACCATACTAAAGACACAGTGACTGTTCCTAGTTTTAATATTCTTCTGGTTTCAATCAGTTCCATCACATGTCTAAATTTTCAGACTGGTAATGGGATTCATGTGTTACAAAATGGGAACATAAGTAAAATTATTTGATGAGTATTGAGAGGCTCTTACACCTCCACTCTTAATGTTAAGCAAAAATAATATCAAAGATCTCTAGGTAAAGAGAATGATGCAGACAAATTGCATCATTTGGTGATAGATATATAGGCAGATAACAAGTAAAATTTATCTAATCTCCAAAATACTATATCACCATTGCACTTATAACCTCAAAGAATTTATTTTGACAAGAAAGGACCCCAGGAAGGCATCAAAGAAAGAAAAGAGGAGGGAAGAGTAAAAAGAATATGTCCACCAAAGGTATCCCTTCAGAATAACAACTTTATAATATCAATATGGCTTTAGTGGGGAGGTACAAGAAATGTCAGGATCAAGTCAATTTGAGATGGACCTTGAGAAAATGTAAGTGTTATGCATGGAGAAGAGAGAAGGCTGGCCTGGAGAGGAAGTGTTGCGTAGGTCATTTTCCTAAGACTTTATAGACACCAGTCACAGAAATTAAAATGTGGTTTCACATCATGAGAGACTTTAAGGGTAGAGTCTGTAGTTAATACTTGACTGGCTAGCAAGGGGAAGGTGCTAAAAAAATTTGAGCCTGGTGAGAACTTGATCAGAATTATATCAAGAGGTCCTTCTGACAGGAAATACAGCATTCAGCGGAGTAAAGAGGGATAAATGGTGAGAGAGCAATTAGAAAGCTATTAAAGTAGCCCAGGATGAAAGGTAAGAAGAGCATTAACCAGAGTGTTGGCAGTGGAAACAGAATGGAGGGCACAGATGCAAGAGATACCAAGCAAGTAAGATCAAGAGCTCTTAGAAGTTGATTATGTGTGAAGGAGCAGGGAGAGAAAGTAGACTGGAGTGACTGAAGTGCTCAAGTCTGATCAATGGGGAGAGAGATTTTACTATTAACAGGAAAAGGAGTGAAAGATGTTTGGTGTAAAGACAAATGGAGTATCTAGTAAGAGATGTGAATCACTTCTATGGGAACATGTGTAAGAAATATGCAGGATGCTTGCCAAAAGGGATAGCAGAAGACTCTGTGTTGGGTAAAATAAATGGTAAGAGTGTAACAAATAGTGATAATGGAAGGGGTGGCAGTCAACATCACAGTAGCTGTAAACTTCAGCTCAATGAAGAATAGTGAGGGAAACAAAACAATCTAGGAGACTGACAAAGAAATTACAATCTTTACTAGACACGAACAGTGGTGTAGCTCTTGTTAAAGTTCCTCGGTACTGGGGAGAAGGAGGTAGGACCTTCCATCTGAGAGAAGAAAACCATGACATTAAAACTGTAAACAAAACTCACATTCAGACTTAGAAATCTATAATGCCTTTGAAGTCATTGATATTTATTACTAACAGGTAGTGTCTGCTATGCATTATATATTAGGCAATAGACTTGCATGAAGCTAAAGCAGGTTAGCCTTAAACCGAACTTGAATAATCAATGGATCAAGGTTTTGACATATGTTCCGTTTACTTTAATTCAAAGCATCATTAAATCAAATATGAGATGCATTTTTACTGTCCTTTGATCTGTGTCTTCTGGGAATTTTAAATAACATTTCCTAGTCAGTCAAAGATGCATTTAAATTGTGTATTAAGGGTCTGACTTAACTTCATAAAAACAAGGACATTCAGAGTTAATGCTGAAAACATTGACCTTAACTTACCCCATCAAAGCCTCTAAAAGAATGTTGCCATCTTTTTGCCTATGTTTTCATATTTTTAGATAAAAGGCAAATGTGAAAAAGGATGTGTGAACTTGGCAATCTAATGAAGGTGGTCCAAAAGAAAGGACAGATGGGAGAGAGTGGGTGAACAAAATCAAACCCAGGGGGATTGCCGCATAGTCTTTACACATTGCCCTAAGACAGTTTTTGGCAAACTCAGATTAACATCATGACATTTTGTAACCAGAAGTAAATACTTATGAATTTAGCTTACTGAACCTTTTTTTTTGTACATCAAGAAGTTGAACATCATCCTTAAATTGATGATGATGTTTCCACGTACTTGCTTTCACTGATCTGAATCTCATATCTTCCTCTCTAGCTGGCACAGTTTTCATTCTAGATTGCATGGTGTCCAGGTTTGATGCCTAACCAATCCCTTTAAAAGCTAGCTGCTTGAAATTTCTCGATTGTGTCCCTTTTAAGCTTTAAGAAGTTTCTCAATTTAATATAAGAATAGTAAGCTCAGCTACTCAGACAAACTTATGAGACATAAACATATTATTGATCTTGTTTGTGTTCTCCAGAGTGGCTGCAATTTTCCTCTGATAGTTCTCTTCACAAACATGGGTACCTGAGTTCAAATCTCCAGTACCTATTAGCTTCAGGATCAGTGAATAACTGTCTTAGGGGAATAAGATGGTAAGTAATAGAAGAAGACCTATGATACCTTCCTATAGCCTATGTAAAGGTACATATGTGGGTATCTACACACACAGTTGAACAATCATTTATCACATACATGTAACATGCATATGCACACACATATACACTAAAATAAAATGAAATGGTGTATTTAAATATAATTCATTTGACATAAGGCATATCTCCGTGGATAAAGCTAACTGCCACCAAGTCTAATTTCAAATTCAATTACTTAAACCTATAATGTAGATGGAGAGATCGATGCCTGCCGGATGTCTGTCCTCGGACCTACACATACATTGTGGTATGAGTATACCTACATACATGTTTCTCTCTCTCTCTCTCTCTCTCTCTCTCTCTCTCTCTCTCTCTCTCTCCCTCTCTCTCTCTCTCTCATACAGACACACACACAGGAATTGATGAATGCATGCAAAAGATAAACTTTTTATGATCTAAGTTACAGATAAGGGAAAACAATGTGTTTTAGACCAGTCAGAATGAGAGGCTTCAGGAGGAAGAATCTTTCCATCTGTGTTACTATAAAACATTTTGGGTTGCTACTGTATGTGATTACTTTGTTTTTGTTGCAAATTAAACAAATACAACAACAAAATCAAGAATTTCAAATTTTTAACTTTATATTTGCTCACTAGAAGAATTTTTAAAACAATGTCTACTATTGAAATAACTCTTTAAAAAATCACTTTCTTCCCTTTCTTTTGTCATCTGCATCATCTTATCTCCTACACTCCACTGTGCCTGTGTGGAGTTAATTCAATGGCAGATTACAAGCAAAATGCACTTATGACTAATCATCAAGGGAAGAGCCAGTTGTAATCTGTAATCATTGGATTTTCCAATAAAGGCCCAAATGAGAACTAATATTTCTAAATGTAGGTTATTTAGTACTTTTATTTTATCATTTTCCCACCACAGTGGATTTTTGTATCCCTTATGATATAGGGTATAACTGATTTCAGATGATTATTACAACATAGTACATGCCAGCTACAAATTAACCTTTATGATTTATAGTCAGCAAAGATTTTGACTTCTGGTGAAGTGTTTAGTGATCTGCTTTTCATGCATAACTTTTATTCTTTTCTCAGCTTCTGACACAAACTGATACCCAGAAGACTACCATAAATTCTTTCTACAGTAAGTGCTCTTATCAGTTAAAAAATATTTTAACACCCTTAAAATTTTTAACAAATTATTTACATGAGTAGGGTCTTTTCCCTTGTATGACTTTTCCAATTTTATGAAACCAAGACAATATATAAAGACTTTAAAATACTCTTAAAAATTAAAGAGATGACTCTTCAGTTAGGAAAAGTTCTTTTCCAGGTGAGATTTATCTAAAGGAATAAGCAGAATGTTTTAGGCATTATAGTGGTAATCAGTAGGAACTGAAACCGCATGATCACTGCCATAGTACTCAAAATTCCTTTCATATAGGATTCTGAAGACTCTTTTATAGCTTTATAAAGACTCCATTGACTCTAGTTTGCAAAAATCTTAAGAGCTATCAGTCGGGTATTTGTAAATCAATAATGTGAAAGTAGGAAATACAAAATATTAAATAAAAGTTTAAGATTTCACATTTTCATAAACATTCCTAACAGGTCCTATGGTTCTTTCTCAATGCAGGACTCATATGCTACTCTTACTTTGTGTGTAGATATGATCACTATTAAGATAGAGAAGGGAAATGGCTTCATTTACTAACCCTAAACTATTATTTGACTCAGTTCTCTATAACTGCTCTGTCTTATTAATATGTCATTCTTCAGAGTATCCATTGCATGTTATGAAAATCATTATATACATAAAATATTTTAATATACCTAAACTCTATTAATTTGGACCCCTGATTTTTGAAGTTAAGAATACACAGTATAGTTCAATATGGTCTTCCCTTTATATAATATGGGAGTAGTTTTTACTTAGAAAAGATACTTAGAAAAGACAGCAGAGATGAAGTACAAATATTCTAGTCAGAAAATATAATAAAAAATTCTAAGATAAAAGAAAGTGGAGGATGTCAGCAAGATGGAATAAAAAAAATCTTTGCAATCTGAGTATCTGACATAATTAATATCTATAATATAAACAAACTTAAAAACCTTAACATTTAGAATGCAAAACATCGATGAGTGGCAGTGGGACATTCCTTTAAACCCAGCACTTGGGAGTCAGAGTCAGGCAGATCTGGAAGCAGAGTCATGTGGATTTCAATGAGTTTGAGGTCAGCCTGTTCTTTAAAACAAGTTCCAGGATGACCAGGACTGTTATACAGAGAAACCCTGTCTTGAAAAACACAAAGGAAAAAAAAATACAAAACACCCAATCAAAAATGGGTTATAGTTCTAAACATAAAGTTCTCAAATTAAATGCAAATGGATAATAAACATTTTAAATATTTAAAATCATTATTTATTCATTAAATAGAAATAAAATCTGCTTTAAGATTTCATTTCTATGTAGTCAGAATAGTTAATATCAAGAAAATAAATGACAACTATCTTAGTTAAGGTTTTTTATTGCTGTGAAGAGACGCCATGATCATGGCAACTCTTATAAATAAAAATATTTAATTTAGGTGGACCACGTACAGTTTCAGTTACAGTTTAGATCATTATCATCATGATGGGGAGCCTGGAAGCATGCAAGCAGATGGAGTACTGGATTTAAGAGCCCTACATCTTGACTCAGAAGCAACAGGAAGTTTGCTTTCCACGGAGGGAAGCTTGAAAAAAAGAGACATCAATGTCTGCTCCCACAGTGACACATTTCCTCTACCAAGGTCATACCTCCTAATAGCACCAGCCCTTTTGGAGGCCATTATTTTTCAAACTACAATATTTTACTAACTGACCCCCAAAGGTTTATAGTTATATCATAATACAAAAAAATGCACTCAGTTCAATTTCAAAAGTCCCTTTAGTCTATCACAACCTCAACAATATTATTAATCCAAAGTCTCTTCTGAGATACATGTCAATCTCTTAACTATAATCCCACTGTAAAAATCAAAATAATCAAAAATCAGACCACAATTCTCTAGAAAAAAACACAAAACAAAAGCAGATCACATACTTCCAGCATATAAGGGCACAGGGTATATTTTACCATTCCAGAACACAAAGAAGGGAGTATAATGAGCAAATGCCAGACCAAAGGAAGATGGAAAATAAGCTGAGCAAACTCCAAGCTCTGCATCCCCATCTCTGATGGAGAAAGGTCATTGGTTAATTAATAAAGAAACTGCTTGGCCTGATAGGTTAGAACATAGGTGGGTGGAGTAAACAGAACAGAATGCTGGGGGGAAGAGGAAATGAGCTCAGATGCTATGCCGCTCCTCTCCAGGGCAGATGCGATGAAGCAAGCTGCCAGGTCAGACAGGCTAAATCTTTCCAGGTAAGACTGGTGCTACACAGATTACTAAATATGGGTTAGGCAAGGTAAGTAACCACCTTGTGGTGCTACACACATTAATAGAAATGGGCCAAGCAGTGTTTATATGAATACAGTTTGTGTGTTGTTATTTTGGGGCATAAGCTAGCTGGTGGCCAGAAGCCGGGTGGCAGGAACACAGCCCGCCGCTCCTTCTACACATCTCTGATGTCAAAACACTCTCGACATCTCCAATTCTATCAGTTTTGTTGACTACAACACACTTCTGGCTCCAATCCCTGTTGGAAACTCTACTCAGCAACTGTCCCATGACTGTGGGATCTCTAACGTCTTGGGTTCTCCAAGGAATTCCAGGCTGTAACTTCACAGCTTCACATAATGTCCTCTCTATTAGGGCTCCATTCAGGGACAATTTTGACACATGCCCAGCATCGGTGACTGGCTTTACCATGGAAGCAACTTGCATAACCTGTTTCTTCTATCCTTAACTCTAACACCAGAACTATGAGGCCAAAGATATCAAGTTTTGCTGTTTTCTGGGCCTAGAACATGACCCCCCCTCATTTAATTACATCTTGTCCAGCTTTTGGTTTTCCTTACTGCCTAAGTTTGACTGGCCTTGAACTTGATCTTTAAACAAGGCTGGCCTAAGACTCAGAGATCTGCCAGCCTCTGCGTTCTCAGTGCTGGGATTAAAGGCGTGCAAGACCATACCTGGCTCTAAACTTTAATTTAATTTCTTTCTACAAATTGGACACTTAGCTGGGTGGCATCTGGCCCTGAAGTCACCACTCCCTTTTATCCATTTCTTAATCTATTTATCTTTTTGAATAAAGAATTCAGCTCCATAACACTCTGTAGTGCTCTTTTTCTCCTCAATTTTTTTTTTAACCTCTACTAGGAGCAATCTTTCTTAAAGCATCCAAAACTAGTACTTTTATTCTCACTAAAGGGATCATCAACATAGATCCTTTAAGTTCCCAAAACTTTGCCAGTTGATACATAAAGTCTAATCTTACTCTGTTCTTTGCCTATACTAGGCTATTTTGAAATTTCTTCTACCAATCAAATGATTCAAAACTCTTCACTTTAGCCTCAGGCAGACTCTTCAGATAAGGGCAAAAGGCAGCCACTTCCTTCACCAAAATATCTTTTTTTGTTTTCAGCAAAGTTGAAGTTTATAAAGTATTATTTTCAACTGTAGTAACCATGCCAGCCATTATGTCTCTGGAATTTATTCATCCTATAATTGAAGATCCCCATTTTCTTCATTCTTGGTAAAACAGCTTTGTGCTTGCTTTTGTTAATTTGTCTTTTTTTTAATTGAAAAAAATTATGCCTCCTAATAGCCTCCCATTTCCCTCCCCCTCCTCCCACTCCTCTCCCGCTCCCTCTCCAGTCTGAAGAGCAGTCAGGGTTCCCTGCCCTGTGGAAAGTCCAAAGTCCTCCCCCCTCTGTCCTGGACTAGGAAGGTGAACATCCAAACTGGCTAGGCTCCCACAAAGCCAGAACATGAAGTAGGATCAAAACCCAGTGCCATTGTCCTTGGCTTCTCGGCAGCCCTCATTGTCCACCATATTCAGAGAGTCCGGTTTTATCCCATGCTTTTTCAGTCACAGTCCAGCTGGCCTTGGTGAGCTCCCAATAGATCAGCCCCACTGTCTCCGTGGGTGGGTGCACCCCTTGTGGTCCTGACTTCTTTGCTCATGTTCTCCCTCCTTCTCCTCTTTGGGACATTGGGAGCTCAGTCCGGTGCTCCAGTGTGGGTCTCTGTCTCTATCTCCATCCATCGCTAGATGAAGGTTCTTTGGTGATATTCAAGATATTCATCAGTATGGCTATAGGATAAGGTCATTTCAGGTTCCCTATCCTCAGCTGCCCCAGGAACTAACTGGGGACATTGACCTAGGCACCTGGGAGCCCCTCTAGGTCCAAGTCTCTTGCCAACCCTAAGATGGCTCCCTTAATTAAGATATGTGCTTCCCTGCTCCCCTGTCCAACCTTCCTTTATCCCAATCATCCCGTTTCCCCAAGTTCCCCCCATCCTCCCTTTCTCACTTTTCTTGCCCCATCTCCCCTTACCCCCTCCTACCTCACCCCCAAGATCCCAATTTTTTGCCCGGAATTCTTGTCTACTTCCCGTAACCAGGAGGTAACCAAAATATCTTAAGAATTATTTCTAGTCAATATGATAAAATTCTTCTCCTCTGAAATATCTTGAACAAGCCCCTCATAGTTCAAATAACTCTTAGCACCACTGTCTTCCATGTTCCTACTAGTATGGCCCATTAACTTAACTTAAAGCACTCCACTGTTTACCAGTACCAAAGTACCAAAGTCCAACTTCCTCCAAAAAACAGATGGTGATGTCTTTCTCAGGAATACACCACTTCTGGTACCACCTACTGTCTTAGGGTTTTTTATTGCTATGAATACACACCATGACCAAGGCAATTCTTATGAATAAAAATATTTAATCGATCTGCTTCATTTACAGTTTCAGAAGTTCAGTCCATTATCCTCAAGATGAGGAGTATGACGGCATGCAGGGAGATGTGGAACTGGAGCTGAGAGTTTGACTGTCACATTGATAGAAGCTTGAGAAAAAGAGACCTCAAAAGCTTTCTGCCACAGTGGCATACTTCCTCCAACAAGGTCATGCCTTCTAATAGTGTCAGTCATTTTGGAGCCATTTTCTTTCAATCCACCACAGCAGCAAATGTTGGTGAAGATGTTAGGGAAGGGGGATGGTTATTTACTAACAATGAGTGTATGAACAGTTAAGGTTACTATGGAAATCAGTGTGGAAATTCTTAAAAAATTTAAAAGCACAAACCAAGAAATAGCTCTATCACATAAGCAGTTATATCACTGTTAGGTGTAACCCAAAGGACACTATATCTTATTAGAGAGATACTTGTACATCAATGTTTATTGCTGCTCTATTCAATATAACTTGGATATTGAATCAGCAAAGATTATATCAACTGATGAATAATTTTCTTTCATTTTATGGTGGGGAGAGTCTTCTGTTTTGTGTTAATTTCATTGGTTAAATAAAGAGACTGCCTTGGCTCTTTAATAGGACAGAAAATTAGGTAGGTTTATAAATGTTCTTTTACATTTAAAGGGGGAAATGATATAGGTATGAATAATTTGCATTGGTATGGATTTTAAGGTCAGTTTTGTTATATGTATATGCATATGTCTAATCTTGATTAAGGTATTGTGATTATATAGTTCATTTAAAAATGTAATGTATAATTAGGAAATATAGGTTGTTAATTGATAATCATTGATAATAGTTAAGCTTGTAGTCATGTTAGTTAGATTTTCTAGATATATAGAGATATATTTCAGTTAGATGGACATTCTTCATATCTTTCAAAGGCTACAGAATATGGCATTTAATATTTTAATAACCTAGGGTTTCTCATGACAATGAGACACAATGCTCCTGGCAGCACCAATCTACTTCAAAGGAAAGATGGGCATCAAAGAGGATCCTTATGGAGTTGGTTAGCCATCTGGGCAAGAAACTGCTCTTGCCTGGACTGATACATAAACTGGACACAGAGAACACGCAGAAAGAGGACTGCTGAAATTGCCTAAAGGTGAGATGGTCTTTCAGGATTCCTGACTCATGAAAGAGTCTGCGAGACATTCTGCAGGACACAGCAGACAGTGACAGAACTGCTTTTGAAGTTTCCTGCTTCATGGAAATGTCTGCTGGATACTATGGGCCTGTAGGCGAAAGATGGATGCCCCAATGGTACAAAAGAACTTTGGGTGACTGTCCAGGCAGCAAGATGTCTCTGTCATTTCTAAAGTTTTGGACTTCTTGTTTGCTTAGGTAATATTATATCCTTCTGGAGACTTTGATGGAGTTGAAAAATGGTTAGTTATAGTTATAGTTTTCCTTAGTTATGATCAAAGATAAAGTAGATATAAATATTGTAACTATAATTCTTACTTGATAACTGTTTTGTTATATGTAATCTTACTATGTTAAGGTAAAAGCCTTTCTTTTTTGTTTAAACAGAAAAGGGGGAAATAATGGGGGAGAGTCTTCTGTTTTGTGTTAATTTCACTGGTTAAATAAAGAGACTGCCTTGGCCCTTTAATAGGACCGAAAATTAGGTAGCAGAGTAAACAGAACAGAATGCTGGGAGAAAAAAGCTGAGTCAGGGAGTCACCATGGTTCTCCTACTCCAGACAGACACAGGTTAAGATCTTCCCTGGTAAGCCACCTCGTGGGCTACACAGATTATTAGAAATGGGTTAGATAAATATGTAAGAGCTAGCCAATAAGAGGCTGGAACTAATGGGCCAAGCAGTGTTTAAAAGAATACAGTTTCTATGTAATTATGTTGGGTAAAGCTAGCCGTGCGGGTGGCCGGGTGCCAGGGAATGTAGCCCCACCGCTCCTATTTACAACAATTTTTACCAGTTATGATCCAGAATACACTCCAGTCTATAACCAATTTATTAGAAAAATTTTCAAATTTTATGTTAATTTAATGTATTTCATGTTTTTATACAACAATTTAAATATATGATATTATAAAATTCACAACTTTAAATGATTTAATTCCATAGTCTACAAAAGTATTTTGTGTTTGAATATTTTTTATGATATATTCTAGAAAATATCAAAATTCAACTAAATTTAAAGCAATAAAACATTGTTTACTATGTCTTTTTCACTTTGATGGTATTCCTCTATTTATTTACTTATTTATTTATTTAATCTTTTTATGTATTTTTGGTTTATAGTTACTACTTTTTTAGTCTGTGTACATATGGATGTATATAATGTGCATCTTCTTTTAAAAGTAAACAAAGTCATGATTCACAATTATGTGACCTTTCATTTAATTTTTGTTATAAATTTTTCCCACTTCATTAAATGTTTCTGTCAGTATCATACTTAATAGTTATTTTGCACTTCTTCAGCAGGGATTTACAGTGTTTACTTAAGAAAAATTACTGGGTAATCTTTTTCCATTTTTAATTTTAAAAGTAATATTGAAAAATATATTTGTAAAAATACTGGTGACTATGTATAATTTCTCCATAATAAATATTTAGGTTAAAAATGTAATTTTTGAAAATACAAATATTTTAATCAAAAAAGAGAAAATAATTCATGTTTCACAAATTATGAATATCACTGTCCATATTTCTGCAACTTTAACAGCAGCATATATTATTTTGTGAAGCACTCTGCCATATGTTTCTTGAAATACTTTAATGTCATACATTAAAATGTTGTTTAAATGTAAATTGGGAGCATCAGGACCTTAAGGGATGGTGAAGAGAGGAGGGGAGAGACAGGGAGGGGAGCAGAGAAAAATGTAGATCTCAATAAAAATTTTCAAAAAAGATTTTCAGCACCCTCAATCAGTAGGAACTAGTCTGGAAAACTGCACCCACATTGCCAAATAAGTGGATTATGGATGAAAAAAATGTAATATTGGAATAGCAGCTAAATTGTGTTTGTGCATGATTGTATGTGCGCATGTGTGTACATGGTTGTATGTGTGTGTGCATGTGCTCACATAGACATGTGTGTGTGTGTGTGTGTGTATAGACCATTATGTATGTGGAAGCAAGAGGGCAAACTTCGATGTCATTCCTGTCTCCCAGAATCCAGATCTCACTTACTCAGCTAGACTGGCTACCTAAGGATTCTTCTGTTTTTACCTCTTTAGAGCTGGTATTAAAAATAAACATCACTATGTTCCTTCTTTTAGTGGGTATGGGGACCAAATTCCATTCCTCATGATTACATATCAAACATTTTACAATCTTGACTTTCTCCCTGACCCATAGTCTCTGTCATTTTACTTTATGAGTTTATTAACTAACAATTTAATTGTTATTTAAAAAACGTCTCACTCGGTAATATAGGCTGTCCTGCACTCATTATTGGTCATTTAATTTTCTTCACTGTTGCATTACCTTTTCTGTTCTTTGCCAACTTTTATGAACTGTTCAACTGTATTTTATTGAAAACTAACAGTTTTTCTCACATTTAGGATTGTGACACCGAATCAAGAAACATTCTACATTTCATTGGTTTGATTTATGATTTGCTTTACAGTTTTGTAAAAGAGTTACACTTCTCTATTTCCATTTCACATTTTTAGTTTCTTTAGCTAAGCTTCCTTCTTTGTTTGTAATCACTCAACAAAGAGCAGAAAAGAGATCTCAAATTATATTTGATACTTATCTATGCATTTTACTCTGCTATATGCATGTTTCTTTTACAGGATTGATTCATATAATAAAGACTTCAAAACCTATCTTTACTGGTGTGATTTTCTCTTAGAAGACATTTGTAATTTTGTCAAGTAGTTCCATATAAAGCAATGTATCAGCAAATGCACCATGTGGAAATAAAACTAGAGTGTTAATAAGAAGACTCATATTGCCCTTTGCTATGACTTCCTGGAAAACCTTACATCAAATTCATGACTGGAGCTGAACCACATGCTGTGTCCCTTGACAGACATTCTTTCCCAAAAAGGATATCTAATAACTTTATGTGCATGTGTGTGGAAGAATAATTGCAGGCCTTTGGGGGCTTCTCCACCCTAGACTTTCAGTATTAAGTGTCTTCCTTCGAGATTATAAATCTGCCCCTGCAACTTGCACTTTGGAGGGTGCAAGTGAAGTGAGAAACAATGAGAAGGATTAGTGGATTGCTTTCTCTCCCTGTGAAATAATGGAATATAAGTTCTATCCACAGGCTCCTGAAACCTAATGAACTTACAACATGAAAAGAAACTGTACTATTAGGATTTGCATAGGCATACCTCTTAATGGATATCACACACAAATATTTTTTATATACTTGTAACCACCCACTTTCTCAAGTAGAATTAAAAGGCCAAACTCTGTCTAAATGTAGTATAAAATTAAGGTGTTTTAAGTTGCAAAAAAATTACCGCTGTTTGAGGTCCTTTTGTTTATGTGTTTCTTTTATTGGTTAATGAATAAAGAAACTGGCTTGGCCTGATAGGGTAAAACAGGGAGAACTATACAGAATGCTGGGAAAAAGAAGGGCAGAGTCAGAAAAAAAGGCATGTAGCCCTGCCAAAGACGGACACAGGAACTTTAGACAGTAAGCCACAACCACGTGGCAATACAAGGATTACTAGATTTGACTTAAATTAAGATGTAAGAATTAGCCTATAAGAAGCTAGAGCTAATGGGCCAAACAGAGATTTAATTAATAGAGTTTCAGTGTGATTATTTCAGGGCTAAGCAGCCAGGAACTAACTAGCAGCTTCCTTACAACAATTTGGCATGCCAATGTGGCCAACTGAAATCCACATAAAACTTTAGAGGGCTTGGAAAGGAATTCTCAACACTAAAAAAAAAAAAAAAAGTTTAGCTTCCAAATGGGTTTTGCTTTCTGGCAGCACACTGCAGCTCCTTTAAGAGAGGTTTTCTTGATTCAGTGGTAGCTGTGCTATTTTGAAATGGCTGAAGCTTCCTGGGCCGTGCTGCCAGTATAAAATCTGACAAGGTCTGGATACAAAGCACTTAAATGAGGTTTGTGAGCAGAGTACTGCAATTGCTTAATGGCTTGACATAGACATGCTGCATACTTGGAACTCGGGTAATGTGCCGGGCAGCAGAGGCAGTGAATGAACTTCAACCATGTTAGACTGTACAAAGCAAGTAGGAAGTACCATATACCCTAGTAATGCCACAGCTTAAGATTTTAATAAGCATTTAGCATTTAAAGAAGCCGTTCTGGTCAGTAAAGAATTACAGATACACAATAGGACAGATTCAGATATAAAAGACCTCTAAATGGGTCATAGTGTTGGATAAATGAACATAGGCTTGGGAGAGAGAAGAAAAAGAGTATAGAGAGTTATAAAAAAGAAGTAAATAGTTTTCAAAAATATAAAACGAAGTCTTTAAAGAGACAGAGTACTGACTCATAGATTAAAAGGAATGAAGAAAAATAAGCCATGTAAAGATTGAAAAATCACAGAGAGTCTTGATTATGTGTATTATTGTGTTTTATTTATTTATTTATTTATTTGACTATGAAGGAGCTAAGTACAGAGAGACATTTTTTATATGGTCTGCAAAGCTAAACCAGAATGTATATCATAAAAATATCTTGACTTCAGAATTTGAATCTAAGGATATGTTGCTTTGGAAAAAGTGTTCTTTTGTTTCCACAGAATATGAGAACCTATGGATTCATTCCAGAGTAATGTGGTCTGGTGGACCAAGATCCCCTGAAAGGTCACTGTGAATACACCTCAAAGAATTGCTTTGCCCAATAAACAGCAGGAAAAAAATTGAACAGAACTATGACCATATTCCCAAATATTATCTATAAATGTTTCTTTACGTTTAAAGGGGGATATGCTATAGAGATTTGCATTGGTATGGATCTTGGTTTATTGATACAAATTTAAAGCCAATTTTGTTATACTGTGTATATGTATTTGTGATCTTGATCAAGGTATTTTGTTTGTCCAGCTCATTGAAAAAGGTAATGTCTAATTAAGAAATATAGGTTAATAGATAATCATATATAATAGTTAAGCTTGTAGTCATGTTAGTTAGATTTTTCTAGATGGATAGAAATGTATTTCAGATGGATAGACATTCTTCAGCCCTTTCAAAGACTACAGAATATAACATTTAAAATATTTTGAGAAGTTAGGACTTTTCATGACAATGAGACCCATCTGCTCCTTCAAGAGTATATGGTTCAAAGTGGGCTTTGAAGAGGCTCCTTATGGAGTTTGTTTAGTCATTTGGGCAAAAAATTGTTCTTACCTGGACTGCTTGATGAACTGGACATGTAGAACCCACAGAGAAATGACCACTAAACTTGCATAAACAAGGTGAGACATTCTTCAGGGTTAATGCTTCATAAAAAGTCTGCCAGACATCCTTCAGGACACAGAAGAAGATGACTGAAAACTGTCAATATAAGCAAAACTGTCTTTGAAACTTTCTGCTTCATGGAAAAGTCTGCCATATACTATGGACCTGTGGGCTGAAGATTGAATGCCCCAACGGTACAGAAGAAATTTGGGTGACTGTTCAGACAGTGAGATGTCTCTGTTAATTCTAAAGTTTTGGAAGTTGCTTACAAATGTACCTCCTGTTTACTTAGTTCATATTATATCCTTCTCGAGTCTTTTATGGAGTTGAAAAATAGATTATTATTGTTTTCCTTAGTTATGATAAAATATAAAGTAGATAAAAATATTGTAATTATAATTCTTGTTTGATAACTATTTTGTTATAAGTAATTTTACTCTGTTAAAGTTTAAGGGTTCCTTTTTGCTTAAACAGAAAGGGGAAATGGTATGGGAAGTCCTTTTGTCTATGTGTTGCTTTGATTGGTTAATGAATAAAGAAACTGACTTGGCCTGAAAGGGTAAAACAGAGTTAGTCAGGGAGAACTGCACTGAATGCTGGGAAGAAGAAGCCATGTAGCCATGCCAGAGATGGATGCTGGAACTTTAGCTAGTAAGCAACAGCCACATGGCAATGCACAGATTATTAGAGCTGGGTTAAATTAATATGTAAGAATTAGCCAATAAGAAGCTGTAATGGGTAAAACAGTGATTTAATTAATACTGTTTCTGTGTGATTATTTCTGTTCTGGATGACCATGACAAAAAAAGCGGCCTCTTCCAACAAATTACTTACTATAATTTTCATGGCTAAAAATACATAAGTGATTTGTGTGGAAACATATGGAAATCAGAGACTCTTCTCCAATCATCAATACTACTAGGCAAAGATGTCTGGGATGGAGAAGAAATTAATAGGTTTGGATAACTTAGAGTATACCATAGTAGTAAGATTTAATAAGGGTACTAGCATTATCCTCCTGCCTTAAATAGTGCATGAAATTCTAACAGTAAACTCTTTTGTGATTAATAATAATTCTGTACAGGTAAAAAAAAATACTATATTTGGGATCTGAGATTGAAGTTCAGTATAGATTGAGGAGAAAGAGACAGGAAAGATCCAGAAAAACTTCAGGAGAACAGATTGACATATATCGAATTCTTTAGATAAAATAAATATCTAAATAGCATAAGTCATATGTCCAGGTGTTTTTGAAGTATCAGTTCTTTAACTGTATTTTCACTTTCTACAATAACACACTAGTTATATAATGGAAGAACTTGCTGTAACCAAATATTAATTCAAAGTATGTTTTAGTATTAACTCGGAGTGATTAGTCATTCATGCAGCTCATGAGGTCTTATTTGTAGCATTTTCTTTCTTTCTTTCTTTCTTTCTTTCTTTCTTTCTTTCTTTCTTTCTTTCTTTCTTTCTTTCTTTCCTTCCTTCCTTCCTTCCTTCCTTCCTTCTTTCTTTCTTTCTTTCTTTCTTTC
>NW_026068224.1:910630-931868 GCF_014885135.2 Alexandromys fortis
CAGTTCATGTATTAGGATTGAAACCTACTGCCATTGTCCTTGGCTTCTCATCAGCCTTCATTGTCCACCACGTTCAGGGAGTCCGGATTCATCCCATGCTTATTCAGTCCCAGTCCTGCTGGCCTTGATGAGCTCCCAATAGATCAGTTCCACTGTCACAGCGGGCGGGTGCACCCCTCGTGGACCTGACTTCCTTGCTCATGTTCTCCCTCCTTCTGCTCCTCATTTGGGTCTTAAGAGCTTAGTCTGGTGCTCCAATTTGGGTCTCTGTCTCTATCTCGATCCATCGCCAGATGAAGGTTCTAAGGTGATATGTAAGATATTTATCAGTATGGCTATAGGATAGGGTCATTTCACATTCCCTCTGCTCAGTTGCTCAAGGTACCAGCTGGGGACATCTCCCTGGACACCTGAGAGCCCCTCTAGAGTCAAGTCTCTTCCAACCCTAAGATGGCTCCCTTAATTAGGATATATATTGCTCTGCTCCCTTGTCCACCCTTCCTTTATCCCAACCATCCCATTCCCTCAAGCTCCCCCCAATCTCCCCTTCTCATGTTTCTCACCCCATTTCCCCTTGGCCACATGCCACCTCAGCGCAAGTTCCCAGTTTTTGCCCAGCAATCTTGTCTACTTCCCATATCCAGGCAGGTGACTATATGTTTTCCTTTGGGTTCACCTTCTTATTTAGCTTCTCTAGGATCACAGATTATATGCTCAATGTCTTTTACTTATGGCTAGAAACAAATTATGAGTGAGTACATCCCATGTTCATCTTTTTGGGTCTGGGATACCTCACTCAGGATAGTGTTTTTATTTCTATCCATTTGCATGCAAAATTCGCGAAATCATTGTTTTTTTACCGCCGAGTAGTACTCTAATATGTATATATTCCACACTTTCTTCATCCATTCTTCCATTGAAGGGCATCTAGGTTGTTTCCAGGTAAGTAAAGGACACTGTCACTAAGACAAAAAGGCAACCCACTGACTGGGAGAAGATCTTCACCAACCCTACAACAGACAAAGTCCTGATCTCCAAAATATATAAAGAACTCAAGAAACTAGACTTTAAAAATCTAATTAACCCAATTAAAAAATGGGGCACTGAACTGAACAGAGAATTCTCAACAGAAGAAATTCAAATGGCCAAAAGACACTTAAGGCCATGCTCATCCTCCTTGGTGATCAGGGAAATGCAAATTAAAACAACTTTGAGATACCATCTTACACCTGTCAGAATGGCTAAAATCAAAAACACCAATGATAGCCTTTGCTGGAGAGGTTGCGGAGTAAGGGGCACACTCATCCATTGCTGGAGGGAATGCAAACTTGTGCAACCACTTTGGAAATCGGTGTGGCGATTTCTCAGTAATTTCGGGATCACCCTACCCCAAGATCCAGTAATACCACTCTTGAGAGTATACCCAAGAGATGCCCTATCATATGACAAAAGCATTTGTTCAACTATGTTCATAGCAGCACTATTTGTAACATTTTCTTTCTTAAATCAGGTGGAGAATGCTCAAAATGGAAGGGATTTTTTTTTTTATTTACAGGAGCGTAAATTGAGCCCCAAAAGAACAGTGACTTACACAGAACAGTGAATTACTGTCAGAATAAAGGTTGCTTGAACACTGGATTTCCAAAACTCAAGCTACCAATTTCATGTCTACCACCATTTCTTTTCAGCCAGTATGTGAGACAGTTATGAACTGTTTACCATTTCCTACCAGAAAAGTACAGAGGGCGGGGGATTGTAGACCAGCTACAAAATTTAACCCTGTAGAAAGTAAATCTTGTCTTTGTAACCAAAGATGAATTTTCCAGGATTTAATACATTAATGTCTAGACTGTTTCACTTACACCAAATCAGTATTAAGAAGGATATATACAAGAAACACACAGCTGGATAATCTCTGTGACCACAGTTTTAAATTGCCATATTATGAATTAGGGGTCTGGTGAGTCCCACAACTTAATGAGGAGAAATGAAGACACTCCTGTACTTGCATATAAGAATCCCACTTAACAATAGGGCTTCTGCACCCTGTTGTAACAGGTTTTTATTTTTCTCAGGGCGTGGTTTTCTCATTTTATTTGGTTTGATGGGCAAGAAAAGAAACCATCAAGCTAAACTCAGTTCTTTTCTCTCATAGTGAACATAACAAAGCAGAACATTTTATTTATTTTTGAGATTTTATTTAGTTATTTATTTAATTTTGGGAGTACGTGCCCTGCAAACTACACATATGTGCTTGGTGCTCATGGAGACCAGATGAAAGCATCACATGCCCTGGAACTGGAGTTGCAGACTCTTGTAAGCTGCCATGTGGGTGCTGAAAACTGAACCTGGGTTTTCAGGAAGAACTTCCAAACATGAGACATCTCTCCAGCAAGCCTTCCCTCTATGATATGTTCATTTTTAGAATTTAAAAATACATTTGTGTGTACCTGAGTATAAGTATGTGCACCATGTGCTCATGAAGGTATAAAAGGTATGTTGAATACCCTGGAACTGGAGTTAGAGTTGGTTGTAAGGTGGCATGGGTATTGAAAACCAACTTGTCTCCCCTCAAGGATAGTAAGTGCTCTTTTTTGTTCCTGTGACAGTCAATGATATTTTTCTTTCTTTCTTTTTTTATTATTACTTAAAAACTACCAATCCAAATTCCTACTCCCTCCCCTCCTCCCCATCCCCTACCTCTCCTAGACCCTCCCCCACCCCTCCAACCCTAAGAGAGGGCCATGCACTCCACCCTGTGGAAAGTCCAATGCCCTCCCTACTATATCTAGATTGAGCAAGGTTTACATCCAAAGAGAATAGGATACCATGAAACCGGTATATGCTGTAGAGACACATCCCAGTGTCACCACCGCTGGCCCCTCTGTTCCAGTTGTCAACCCCCTTCAGAAAGGTTTGGTTGTTCCCATGCTTGTTCACTCCCAGTCCAGTTGAGTTGGTGAGCTCACATTAGCTCAAACAGTCTCAGTGCATGACCCCTTCATGCTCTTTAATTCCTTGCTCATACTCTCACTCCTTCCACTCTTCAACTGGATCTTGGGAGCTCAGTAAAGTGTTCTGATTTGGGTCATTTCTTTTGTTCCCATCTGTTGTTGGATGAAGGTTCTATGGTGTATTTATCAGTCTGAATACAGGGTAAGGTCACTTAAGACACCCTCTCTTCTATTGCTTAGGGTCTTAGCTGGGGTCATCCCTGTGGGTTATTGGGCATTTTTCTAGAACCAGGTTTCTTGCTAACTCCATAATGGCACCCTCAATCCAGATATCTCTTTCCTTGCTCTCATATCAGTCCTTCCTCCATTTCGACTATCCCATTCCCTGGGCAGTCTCTATAGCCCCGAAACAAAGTATTTGAAAGAAACTTGTGGCTTATTCTTTGGAAATTCTTATGTAAAATGTGCTATGTCAGGAGCTAATGAGATGGTTCTGCAGATACTCTTGCTATAGCAACCTGGGGACCTAAGTTTGATTCTTAGAACAGAATAAAAGTAAATGGAAGCTAGTTACTTTACAAAACTTTACACATGTGCCATGGCATACGTAATTCTCCTCAGACACACATCATACAGTCATACAACAATAATTGTAAATAAATGCTTAAAAATTCAGATAGCTTTCCTTCAAAATATTAATGGTAAGATCTAAAGAAAATAAGCAATATCAAAAGATGGGCTATGACAATGATTTAAAAAAGTGTGTATTGGCCTTTTCTCAGTTCACATAAGGGGTATTACCACTTATTTTGATTTCAATTGAAATAACACTGTAGATAATAAAAATAATTTTCTCTTGAAATCTAGAATTGACTATCATATCCATGTCATGAATATAGTATTTTTAGGATTAGAAAGTCAAATTTTGTGACAGTAAAACAGGTGAAATTCAAGTGTCTGAATATAAGTGAAGAACAAAAATATTCTATTTGCATAATTCTCCAGAGATGTAAGGGAAATTCTAGAATTATTAATCATATTCAAGTATCTTTGTAACCATGTGAGACAGGTCAAAAATTTCATTGTATTCAATGTACGTATCTTCACTGTACAGTGTGCCTAAGGTCCAGTAACATTAAAGTAATTTCATAATAAATGAATACAATAGGATAGAATTTAAGAACCCTGGATTTGTAGTATCATTGTACTTTAATTAAACAATTCCCAGAATCAATAGCTGTCACATTCTAATCAGGCATGATGATGACACTTGTCTAATTCTAGTACTCTGGAGGCAGAGGCACGAGGGCTGTGAGTTCAAAACCAACCTGAGCCACATAGCAAGAGCTTGTCTCAAAATGAAATTTTCATTTTCTAACTTCATAAATTACTATAGAAAATACAGTAATAGAAATTATCTTCAAACTGAAATTGAAATGTTTTGTGTAGGGTTTCAGCTTAACAAAATCATAACTTTTCACTGTTATTATATCATATATAGTTGTATTTTTAAAAGATTTATTTACTTATTATATATGCAGTGTTCTGCCTGAATGTATAACTTGCACACAAGCAGAGGACAACAGATCATATTATAGATGGTTGTGAGCCACCATGTGGTTGCTGGTAATTGAAATCAGGACCTCTTTGGAAGAGCAGCCATTGCTCTTAACCTCTGAGTCATCTCTCTAGCCCCATGTGATTGCCTTTTATGCGTGCAAAGAAAACTAGCTGTTTTGATTGAAATGTTGATTTCTATGCAAAAATTCCTGTGTGAAAATCTAATACCTAAGTTGAAGACACTTAAAGTACTTCCATTCTCTACTATCCTAAACCATGTGGAAAATAAATAATTCATTACAATAGAGCTCTTGACAGTATATATGAGGGATCCTATTTTTCCCTTCTACCACAATAGAACATAACCAGCAGTTACTATATTAGAAGTAGTAAACAAGCCTGGAGAACTGTTCCACTTCTTCTATGTAAGATCTTACTAACATGTCTCAAGATTTGAATCACTAGAATGAAGGTGGTTGTGAAAATGATAAAAGGGAGTATGAGAAAAGAGGGGAGAGAGAGAAAATAGCAGGAACTGTCAGAGATGACTTAACAGTAGTATTAAAAATGCCACAAGGAAAACAATAATTTGAAATTAAAAATGTATAAATTCACTATTT
The DNA here is from genome assembly GCF_014885135.2 of Alexandromys fortis. Taxonomy (NCBI): domain Eukaryota; kingdom Metazoa; phylum Chordata; class Mammalia; order Rodentia; family Cricetidae; genus Alexandromys; species Alexandromys fortis. The sequence continues at coordinate 915,765 of NW_026068224.1, forward strand.
TTCTACCATCCCTTTGAGAGTGTGCTAGTTATAGGTTTATGACCTCGTTGAATAAAAACAGTAGGCATTACATGAATAACTGAGGCTGCTTGCCCTGGATTGGTAAGAGAAATCATGGCCTGTCCAGCACCAATATGGTCAGCACATATATGGTGGGGTATGAGAGAGAGAGAGAGAGAGAGAGAGAGAGAGAGAGAGAGAGAGAGAGAGAAGGAAGAATGGTTCATGTCCAATGTACAAAGTCTTATCTGAGAAGACGAAGGTGAGGAGGATTGGGTTCATGTGAGTGGCCTGCAGAGCCAAACACCTAAGGCCATGGTGACATTCAGTCCTGAACTGCTGCCAAGTTCTCTCTGGTTGATGATCCTACCACAGCCAGGATCTGTGATGATGTCCTTAGCCCATATTGCATCCAATATTCATAAGGATGCTGGTGTTCTGAACCACCACCTGTGCTCAGGTTTGGGTCAGAGGGGCATTTGGCTGTTGGGGCCAGGATGATCTGAATGACCTGATAAACCACCAAGGGTCATGATATTGTTTAGGTCAAGCTGCTACTGAAAGCTATGTCTGATTCCATGACCCTACCTCAGCTAGGGTCTGTGTTGATGCCCATGGCTTCTGGTATCACCAAATGAAGGTGAAGGCATAAGTCAAAAACAATCCCACACCAGTTTAGAATTATGACTAATAGAATGGTTATTTATTTAAAGGGGAAAAAACTTACAGATCACCATCCCAGACAACAGCCCTCTGGTCAATCAGGAAGAGAGTCTAGTCGACTGAAGCAGAGCAGGAAGTAAGAGAAAGCAAGAAGGGAAGTGGCCACTTTTTTAAAGGGAGAGAGACCACGCCCCAATGGGCTGGTATCACAGCAGCTATTGGTTGGAGGGGCGGAAGGACCTCCCGCAACACCTTCCCCTTTTGTTTAAGTAAGAGAGTTCTAAACCTACTATGAAATTATATACAATAAGTACAAATATCCTATTCTAACTAGCTTAGGTCTTGTATAATAAATAGCTTGCCCAAGCCATGAGTGGAAAGTAACTACATTTATATAGTCTTCAACCCCATCGAAGATCTGAAAAGGGAAATAATGTTATCTGAGTAATTAGGAAGTTCAGTAAAACAACTTCCAAAACATGCAACAAATCACAGAGACAACTAGCTACCTGGGCAATCACGCAAAGTCACATTTGCAGCATTGCAGCAACCAACTTTGGCTAAGGCCTAACATAAGTGACATACCATTTTCAAAGACAAGAAACTTTTCAAAACTATCTTACCCTGTCTTGGCAGGATATGACAGTCCTGTTTTATCCATTGATGCATGCTCTGTATCTCTGTCAGTGGTTGAGGTATAGGTATTTCTTTGCCCAAAGGCCAGTGCTGACAAAAAGAAAGGCTCCAGGTGGAATGTCTTTGGTGCTCAACATTCCTTCGGGAATAGAGCAGTGTTACCAGGAGCAATTGTGCCTCACTATCACAAAACTCTGAGTTAGATTAAAGGCCATTTCCTACAGCTCTTTGAAGAGGTTGAAGATTTTCTATCTATACTGAATATAATCTCTATGTATCTAAAGAACCTGATTAGTCTAATTATAAATGACAAACTTAGAATACTATTGATCTATATAATTCTCAATACCTACCTAACTTAAAGACTAAGCAAATAAACGACTGTGAAACAAATGAGGACAATGACTTCCAAATATAAACAATGTACAAATATACATTGTAATATGGTAAATATATATCAATACACAAACAATATATAAGTATCTTAATCAGAGGTAGAAATGTACACTGCAATATGTTAAATATATACTATATATATACATATATATATATCAATACAATATATGTCAATACATAAAAATGTTTTAAACAGAGGTAGAAACATGCATGCATACAATAGTCAATATAATTTAACTTTGTATCAATATACAAGAATCGATACCAATATATTTGTCTAAAAATAGTAACTCACAATTACAAATCTATTATCCCATCATCACTCTTTTTTTTCAAAAATTATCCCTGAGCTTATAACATTCCTCCCCCAACCCTCAACCATATACTAATCATAATCAACCCCTAAATGATGTCCCTAAACCCAAGGGCAAACTTTACTGGGAGAGGGGATGTTGTCTTCTAGAATGACCTCCAGCTGTCATGGGGGCGACGTTCTTTCTGGGGGGTCCTGTGAAATTAAAATGATGGTTAAATTTCAAGATTAATGTCTTTTAAAATTGCAAATTGTCTCTGAGTATGTTGTGAAGGTCTGGCCAAAATGTTGTATAAGATGTGCACCATTTCAGCTAACCAAGTTGGAACTGTCTTGTGCACCTGGTACCCAAAACAGGTCTTAAAGTAGCGCTATCAGTATCATGACGTCATATCAACCAGGTGGAGTTGTTGTTATGGGGCCCCATCTTCTTCCTGGAAACTTAAAATGTCACTTCAGGAAAAACTCATTGTTCATTGTGAAAAACTTAAACATTAATCATATAGACATATATAGACATACATATATATTCAATGAAAGGTATGATAGATATATTCAATGAAAAGTATGATAGATATGAAGAAAAGCAAAGATGTTTTCTAAACTCATATTTCTTTCTGTCCCATATCATGGCTCTTGACATGAAACAGAAACTCTCGGTTTTTCTCTTACTAACAGGCTTGGAATTGGAGGGGGACTGAGCCAGAGTCCAACTTCAAAACCAGCTCTATAAATTTAGAAATATGGTTTAATATATTTTACTTACACAACCCATTCAGTTTTCTTGATATTTCCTATTGGGCAGGTATTTTTCCATCTGTCAGAATCCAAACATCCAGGGTCCCTTGAATTTTTCAAAGATGAGTGTTTTCCTGTGGAGATAAGAACAGAACCCTGCCCCCATTCTATATGTTTTTCTTACCACCCGTATGCATATCATCATTGTGGATGAGTTGTCATTTCTCCTTTCCAAGAGGTTTCTCCTCTTCAAATCGAACCTCTATCAATTTTTGATGGTATCCACAATTTTTCTTCTCCTGTGGAAACAAGACCAAAACCCCTTCCCCAACGTAGCACATCTCCTGGCTTCCATTGAGAGGTCAGCACATCTTTGAAATAAATCGGTTGATTTAGTTCAGCAGACTTTTCCATTATCCAATGTCTTTCTGCTGCTGTTGTTCCTTTCTCATTAGCGTTAAGAAAATTCAAGGTTAATAAAGCATTATGTAATCTATTTCTGGGGGTATTTTCGGTCCCTTTCTGTTTGTTCAGCATATCCTTTATAGTACGATTTGATCTTTCTATAACTGTCTGACCTGTAGGATTATTTGGTATACCTGTAATGTGTTTTATATTATAATAATCAAAAAAGCATTTCATTTTCTTAGATACATATGATGGACCATTATCTGTCTTTATTTGTGCAGGTATACCCATGATGGCCTTAACTTCCAATAAATGTGTGATTACTGAATCAGCCTTTTCTGAGCTCAGGGCAGTAGCCCATTGAAAACCTGAATATGTGTTTATGGTGTGGTGTACATATTTTAATTTACCAAATTCCATAAAGTGGAAGACATCCATCTGCCAGATTTTATTTCTCTTAGTACCATTTGGGTTACTCCCTGCAGGCAACAGTGTTTGATTATAGAAAGAACAAGTAGAACATCTCTTTATAATGTCCTTAGCTTGTTGACATGTAATGGAAATTCTTTCTTTAGGCCTTTACTATTGACATGATGCTTCTTATGAAATTCTGAGGCCTGCAACATGCTTCCAATCAATAATTGATCAATCTCAGCGTTACCTTGTGCTAAAGGACCAGGCAAACCTGTATGGGACCTGATGTGTGTTATGTACATCGGACAAAGCCTGTTCTTGATTATGTCTTGTACCTGGATGAACAATGAAGTCAACTCTGTGTCATCTGGTATAAATTCAGCGGTTTCAATATGCAAGATAACTCTTTCTGCATATTAAGAGGTTCTTTAAAATCCCTTAGCACCATAAGAATAGCATATAATTCTGCCTTCTGGACAGAATTATAAGGGCTTTGTTCCACCTTACTCAATTCATCTGACTTGTAACCTGCTTTCTGGATTTATTTACATCAGTATAGAATGTACGGGATCCAGTTATTGGAGCATCACTTACAATTCTAGAAAGAATCCAAGAAGTTTTCTTTATGAGGTTAAGTCTACCACTTTTGGGATATTTGCTATTAATTTCTCCCAAAAAATTAGCACAAGCTCATTGCCATGGTTCATTGTCTTCCCATAACTTTTTTTATTTCTTCAGTAGTAAAAGGCACTATAGTTTCTGCTGGGTCTATACCTGCTAATTGACAAAGTCTCAACCTACCTTTTATAATTAATTCAGAGACTTTTTCCACATAAGTTTTTAATTTTTTACTTGATTTATTAGGTATAAATATTCACTCTAAAATAATATCTTCCCTCTGCATTAGAATCCCTGTAGGAGAAATTCTGGAAGGCAATATGACTAGGATGCAGCTAAGATTTGGGTTCACCCTATCCACATATGCCTCCTCTAATTTTTTCCTCAATCAGTGTCAGTTCCTTTTCTGCTTCAGCTGGCAGTTTTCTTGGACTATTCAAATCTTTGTCACCATCTAAGGTTTTGTTTAAGTGAACTATTAGATCAGATGTTATCCCAACAGCTGGTCATAGACTGGAAATGTCTCCTAACAATCTGTGGAAGTCATTAAGAGTCTTTATCCGGTCTCTCCTAATTTGTGCCTTTTGCGTTTTAATTTTCTCTAACCCTATTCTGTAACCTAGGTAATTAATAGAGTTTCCTCTTTGAATCTTTTCAGGGGCAGTGAGATTCTTAATCTGAGGGTCGTGGGTTCGAACCCCACGTTGGGCCCCAGATGAAGGCGAAGGCGTAAGTCAAAAACAATCCCACACCAGTTTAGAATTATGACTAATAGAATGGTTATTTCTATTAAATAGAATTTAATGGGGAAAAAACTTACAGATCACCGTCCCAAACAACAGCACTCTGCTCAATCAGGAAGGGAGTCTAGTCGCCGGAAGCAGAGCAGGAAGTAAGAGAGAGCAAGAAGGTAAGTGGCCGCTTTTTTAAAGGGAGAGAGACCATGCCCCAATGGGCTGGTATCTCAGTGACTAGTGGCTGGAGGAGCGGAAGGACCTCCTGTGTCAACCAAAGGCAATGCAGATGTCTAGGATTTGAAATGCCACCTGGGGCCATATTGAAGTTCCAGGGACCATGCTGCTTCTTGGACCCTGCCTAGCATGGACTTGTACTGCCACCTGGGCTCATGATGACATTCAGGCCCAAGTTACTGCTGATGCCCATGTCTCAGTTCGTGTTCCTGCCTCAGCTGGTGCCTGTGTTGATGTTTGTTGTCTGTATTACAACAAGGGCCCACGCAAACCATGCATTGAAATATGATGGGTCCTTCGGAGCTGGCACTTACTCTTATCTGAGAGATGATCACTCCCATTGACAATCGTAGGATAACACATCCAGTGACCCCAGTCGAGAGAGCTGAATATGTCCCTCAGAGGAGAGTGCTCCCCCCATCCTTTCTGCACTTGGAAGCGCCTGCGCTGATTCTCACAACAGGGCTGAGATAATTGGCTTTACCTATTGTTTTAAATGGTATGGTCTCAGAGGCATGGTCAGACCAGATTAGCTACCACCCAGGCACACATCCTGGGCTTAGAGTAGCCAATATGGAACATATATCCCACCTATGAACTGCTCAAGCATATGAAAGGACTGGTTCTGTAGAAACCATCCCTGCAAGATCTCCATGACTCAATGCATCAGCAGTACATTTGGGAGGAGTTTTAGTGAGGGTCCACTATTGATAGTGTACCAGAGCTAGAGACCTTGAACCTGACCAACGACACATTAAACAATTAACATTTGCAAATAAAGCTGTGTGTAAAAAAGGAAATACTGTGATACACAACAGCTCCCAATACCTCTAAGATAAATAATGAGGCAATGGCAAGATAAAAAAGATGGAGAAGAGAAGTTAGGGTGTTTTGTGCTGTTTGATTGTTTGGTTTTGTTTTTTTTTCCATTTGTTTTTTAATTAATATTATTTATTGTTTTTATTTTATTTTTGTTACTTTTTAAGTTTTCCTTGGGAGCTATGAATGAGATTAAGGTTCTTGATGTGAAATTCCAAAAGGTACTGCTCTTACTTATAAGGTGACAGAGTGAAAATGGAGCATTTCTATGCTGAGAACCAGGAAATTGAGTTGTAATTGATACATACTATGAAAGGGAAATGGGAAGTATACTTTGAGCATTTATTTTAGGAGGTATATGGGCATCTTAGAAGCAAATACATTTGATAATATGATATAAATTGTCAGAATCTTAAAACCAAAGAGCTCACTACAGGTTCACTCAACCAGAAAACAAACAACAACAACAAAAAATGGCTAAGAAAAGAATGATTCCTCTCTTAATTTGACTATAATGAATTTTCTTATTGCTTTATACTTTTTTGTGTAGTCATCTTTATAATTTTACAATTGTTAACATACTCTGAAATTTGTAAAAGAAGAGAAACATGTCCATATTGTTTTCTGCTTTAACTTTAATGTTTTTATGGTAGCTAGCATACTGTTAGATAAACAAACATACCTGTGGTCATTTGAATGATATTGCCCCTGCCACATGATCATACATTTGTATACTTGGTTCCATGTACCAAGTATTTCTCTGTATTGTCAGATAGCTCCCAAATAATGACATGGTGACGTATATTAATTATGAATGTCCAGACTTTAGCTTAGGCTTGTCTCAAGTATCCCTTATAGCTTAAGTTAATCCATTTATATTAATCTACATTCTGCCAAGTGGCACTAACTTTCTTTCATCTTGCTACCCCTGTTGCAAACTTCTAGTCTGGCTATCAATACCACCTTTCTTCTTCCACGTGTCCTCTCTTTCCCCAGAACTCCCACCTAACCTCTTCTAGCCTAGCTATTTGCTGTTCTGGTCTTTAATAGACTAGCCAGAAGACACTTTGGCAAAGACACATATTCACAGTGTAAACAAATATTCTGCAACGTTCTGGTTGATGGAACTGCTTGGGAAGGATTAGGAGATACGTTTCTCTTTCTCTCACCCTCTTTTTATCTGCCTCATAGTTGTAGATCAAGATGTGTGTTCTTAACTGTTTCTTGCCTTTGTCTTCATGGAGTCTGGCCCTGTGAAACCAGTACTCACATTAAATGCTTCATCTTATAAGTTTCTTTGGAAGTGATGTTTTATCACAGCAATAGAAATGCATCTGAGGGAATATCTTCTCGAAGAGGCAGCTTTGCTTTTGCCTCTCTCCCCACTTCTCTGCTACCCCCTTTTCTCTCTCTCTGTCTTCTTCTCCTTTCCCCCCTCTCCTCTAAGTAATAAATATCCAATTCTATTCTGTACAATGTGTCTGTCCACGTGTCTCTCGCCCGCTCGCCTGCCCAGTCACTTGCCACTGGGAACCTGCACATTCCAGGGACTCACTGTCACCTGCCCAACCACTTACCACATGGCTGGGTATGCTGGCTCTCCCAGTCAGGGAAACTCATTCTTGTGAGGACCAGCCCACCCTGTTGCCAGCTGCTCAGGACCCACCAACAACAAAAATCATAAAAGTATTTACATTTTTTATAGCTTTATTTTCAGAAATATTTTTTTTCTTTAAAGAAAAATAATTCTCAATGTCCTAATTTGATTTTCTAAATTTTATTATGCCTTTTAAAATGGAAAAAATACATACAAATATATCAAATGCTTATGTAACTTATCCAAAAACAAGTAAATAGTAAAAAATAATGAATAAAATTTGTATTAAAATTTTTCAAACTATTTTCAACAAGACAAAAAGGCATCCTACATAATAGGAGAGGATCTTAACCAACCCCACATGGGACAGAGGACTAATCTCCATGATATACAAAAAACTTAAGAAATTGGTCATCAAAATAATAAACAACCCAATAAAAAATGAGGTACAGACCTAAACAGAGAATTCTCAATAGATGAATCTGAAATGACTGAAAGATAATTAGGGAAATGCTCAAAACCTTTAGCCATCAGAGGAATGCAAGTCAAAATGATTCTGAGATTTCATCTTACACCTGTAAGAATGGCCAAGATGAAAAACAATGATGACAGCTCAGGCTGGAGAGGATGTGGGGTAAAGAGAACACTCCTCCATTGCTGGTAGGAGTGCAAACTGGTACAGCTGTTTTGGAAATTGGTAAGGCAATTTCTCAGAAAATTAGGAAACAATGTACCTCAGACTCAACAGTACTACTTTTGGGCATATACTGAAAGGATTCACAATCATACCACAAGGACATGTGCTTAACTATGTTCATAGCAGCATTATTTTTTACAGCCAGAACTTGGAAACAACCTAAATGCCCCTCAAGAGAAGAATGGATAAATATATGGTACATTTACACAATAGAGTACTACACAGTGAAAGAAAATGACATCTTGAAATTTTCAGGCAAATGGATGGAACTAGAAAACATCATATTGAGTTAGGTAACCCAGATCCAGGAAGACAAATATAGTATGTACTTACTCATAAGTGGATTTTAGACATAAAGCAAAGAAAAAACAGCCTACAATCACAATCCCAGAGAACCTAGACATCAAAGAGGACCCTAAGAGAGGCATACATGGATTTAATCCATGTGGAAAGGAGAAAAAGACAAGATTTCCTGAGTTAATTGGGAGCACGAGGATCATTGAAGAGGGTAGAAAGGGAGGTGGCAGGAAGGGAGTGAATTGGAGAAAAATACATAGCTTAATAAAAACAAAACCAAACAAAAATTTCAAACTAGACCTCTGTAATAGCTCTCTTGTCAGAAGAAATATACCTAGTGGCTTTCTCTTTTAATATTCCAAGGGAAATGTTGTTATTATTTTCTCTAAAGATAAATAAAATAAGAGTATTGATTTTCTGGCATAAATCATAAATTATTTTTAAAGAAAAAGATAACACAACAGAAAATTATGAGAGAAATTATGCTGATAGAGACAAATTGCTAAAGAAGAAAATTATTGCATGTTAAAATTGTACAAATTTCATTATATACATTGAGTATTTTACATGCTATCCCTTGTAACTAAATATCTTTGGAAACTTTGGTGAAAAGTCACATTTTTAAAGTTAAGGAGAAATTAATGAACAGAAGTCATGTTGTATTTAAACTCAAAGAGATTTTGCTTCTGTTTTCTTTTAGTGGAAACCGTAAACTCATAAGGGCCTCATCCAATATGTGTTTACATACACTTAGCTAAAATGAAACCCATTCAGTTCTTAAAACTATTATATCAAAGTAATTGTATTATATTCATTGTTTATTAATTTCTAATTTGTAAAAAAGAATTGCAGCTAAAACACTATAATGTTCATACAGACTGCTTTGCTAAGAGATGAATTGAATGTCATTATTAACAGTTGATTAAGAATATAGGAAAGTTATGCAAAGGAAGTAGAGTGCTGGTAGTTAAAATGATTCAGAGGAACTATCTTTGCAGTTAGAGTAAAGATGCAGTTTATAGATCTCAGCAAACACTTGTAATCTGAGGAGCTTCTGAAAACCCTCACTACACTCTCTTTCCCCATCACCTTCTGTATCTTCTTGCTGTTTAGACTTTCTATCAGAGGTGGAAGAGGGGAGATACCAAGTCTGTTCTTGGAGTGATAGATTAACTCTCAATTGACATTAGCATTTTGAAAGGCCTCCTTAAAAGAGGTCATATTTAACTGAAAATATCGTTCCTGTTGTTGTAAATAAGATCCCGTGATGCAAAGCAATGTATCAAGAAAAGCTTTTATTTTAGATAACTGTTCTACTGGATCAGAGTACATAATGACAGACTGGACACTCCTTAGGTTGCAGTAGCTATGATCAGAAGCTGGCTGATCACAGTTTTATTTATACACAAGAAGAAGAACAAATAAACTGGAAGTCAGGCAAAATCATAAACTCACAAAGTCTGCCCCCAAGGACATTTTTCTTCTGCACGGCTCCACATCCTTAAGTTTCCATAAATTCTCAGAACATTAGCACCAGCTAGAGACTAAGTATTCAAATACATGAGCCTATGTAAGACACATCTCAATCAATCCTAGACAGAGAAAAAAAATGTACTCAGTTTTAATATAAATTTTGTTAATTAAAATTTTTCAGTAACTTCTGGATTTGAACATAATAGGAATTGTAATTTTAGATTCTATTTCCCTTCATTTCTCAAGATCATACCCTATACTTCACACATTTAGTTTAGTTGTGTAGACCACTAATGTACGACTATCACAATTGTACAGTGTTCATTGGAATGTCTCTTAAATTTTCTGGATTTTGAGCATCTTAAATCTAGAAATTGTGCCTTACTGAGCTTTGTAACAGTGATGTGTGACACAGTCTGGTAAGAAAGATTCCTAGTCAGCCAGTTGTATGACATGCCTTCAATCCCAGCACTAGGGAGGCAGAGGTAGGCAGATCTTTGTGATTTTGAGGTCAGCCTGCTCTACAAGAGCTAGTTCCAGGACAGGCTTCAAAGCTGCAAAGAAACCTTGTCTAGAAAAACAAAACAAAACAAAACAAAACAAAACAAAAAAAAAAACCAAGCAAACAGCAAAAACCCCCAAAACAGCAACAAAAAGATTCCTCAATAAATGGTTGTAGAATGAACAAGTTCAGAGATATGTCTGATTTTACACACACGCACACACACACACATGTATATGTGTGTATATATGTATTCAGTGTGGTCTCATGCAACAGTTAAAGTGAATAAACACAAAAGTATCTAGCAAATATAAAGTTGTGGTTAATCATATGTGTAATAATGCATATTTGCATGTGCATACATCTCTCCTATGGATTAATATGATCTTTAAGAACAAAAAAATCATGTCTTATTCATCTTTGTAATGTTTAAACACAATGAGTGGCATGTAGGGGATGCTCAGTCCACTGTTATTAAATGGTGAATAGTCTTTATAGATAAGTGAAAAGCTATTATATACTGTATTAATCTATCTTTACCCCAAAACATTACATATTTTCTTATTTTTATAATCTACTGTTTATTTATATAAATATTTTTAATTTATTAGATTTTTTAAAAATTCCAATCCAAGTTCCCACTCCCTCCCCTTCTCCAATTCCCTTCACACACCCTCCCAATCCACCTCCTCCAATCCTCAGAGAGGTGAAGGCACATTACTTTGTGTAAGGTCCAAGGCCCTGCCTACTAAATCAGGGCTGAGCAAGGTATACATCCAAAAAGAATAGGATCTCAAAAAGCCTTTACAAGGAGTAGGGATAAAACTTGGTGTCGCTGCCAGTGGTCCCACAGTCTGCCCCAGCCATACAACTGTCACCCACATTCAGAGGGACTAGTTTGTTCCTATGCTTGTTCCTTCCCAGTCCGGCTGGAGTTGGTGAGCTCCACTTAGCTCAGGTAGACTGTTTCAGTGGGTTAACCCATCATCGTCTTGACCTCTTTGCTTATATTCTCATTCCTACCACTCTTCAACTGGATTTTGGCAACTCACACCAGTACTCCGATGTGAGTCTCTGCCTCTGTTTCCATCAGTTCTTGAATAAAGGTTCTATGATATTTAAGATATTCATCAGTCTGACTACAGGGCAAATCAAGATGAAGCCCCATCTTCTCTATTGCTTAGGGTCTCAGCTGGAGTCAGTCTTGTGGATTCCTGAGACATTCTTTATAGCTGAGTTTTTGCTTACCCTATAATGGCTCCCTCAGTCAAGATATCTCTTTCTTTGCTCTCATCTCTGTCCTTCCTCCTTCTCGACTATCCCATTCCCTCACATTCTCCTCAGTCCTCCCTTTCTTCCCTCTTCTTCCCTTTCACCTTCCCTTCTCCCCGCCACTTCCATGCTCCCAATTTTGCCAGGTGATCTTGTCTGTTTCCAATTTCCAGGTGAATTTATATATGTTTTTCTTTGGGTTCACATTATTATTTATCTTCCCTAGGATCATAAACTATAGGCACAATGTCCTTTATTTATTTCTAGTATCCATTTATGAGTTAGTACATACCATATTCTTTTTTGTGTGTCTGGGTTACCTCACTCAGGATAGTGTTTTTTTTTTTTTTTAATTTCATCCATTTACATGCAAAATTCAAAACGTCATTGCTTTTTACTGCTGAATAGTACTTTAATATGTAAATGTGCCACATCTTCTTTATCCATTCTTTGGTTGAGGGGCATCTAAGTTGTTTCCAGGTTCTCACAAATTATGCTGCTTTGAACATAGCCTTTGTAGTGTGATTGAGCATCTTTTGGGTATATTCCTAATAGTGGTATTGCTGGATCCTGAGGTAGGTTGATTCCCAATTTACTGAGAAATTGCCATACTGATTTTCAAAGTGGTTGTACAAGTTTGCACTCCCATCAGCAATGGATGAGTGTTGTCCTTACTCCACATCCTCTCCAGCATAAGCTATCGTTGGTGTTTTTGATCTTAGCCATTCTGACAGATGTAAGAGGGTATCTCAGAGTTGTTTTGATTTGCATTTCCCTGATAGCTAAAGATGTTGAACATTTCCTCAAGTATCTTTTGGCCATTTGAGCGTCTTCTGTTGAGAATTCTCTGTTTAGTTCTGTACCCCATTTTTAATTGGGTTGTTTAGAATTTTAATGTCTAATATTTTGAGTTCTTTATATATTTTGGAGTTCAGCCCTTTGTCTGATGTGTAGTTTGTGAACATATTTTCCCATTCAGGAGGCAGCCTGTTTGTCTTATTGACTGTGTCTTTTGCTTTATAAGAGCTTCTCAGTTTCATGAGGTCCCATTTATTTATTGTTGTTCTGTGCTACTGGGGTTATATTTAAGAAGTGGTCTCCTGTGCCCCTGCATTGAAGACTACTTCCCAATTTCTCTTCTATTAGGATCAGTGAGGTTGGTTTTGTATTGAGGTCTTTAATCCATTTGGAAGTAAGTTTTGTGCATGGCGATAGATATGGATCTATTTATATTTTTCTACATGTTAACATCCACTTATGTCAGCATCATTTGTTGAAGATACTTTCTTTTTTCCATTGTCATTTTAGCTTCTTTATGAAAAATTAGGTGTTCATAGTTGTGTGGATTAATATCTGGGTCTTTAATTCTATTCCATTGGTCAACTTCTCTGTTTTTATGCCAGTAACAAACTGTTTTCATTACTGTAGCTTGTAATACAGTTTGACATCAGGTATGGTGATGCCTCCGAAAGTTCCTTTATTGTACAGGATTGTTTTGGCTATCCTGTTTTTTTTTTTTTTTTTGGTTCTTCATTTAAAGTTGATTATTGTTTTTTTCAAGGTCTGTTAAGAATTTTCTTGGGATTTTGATGGGGCTGGAGAGGTGGTTCAGTGGTTAAGGGCACAGGAGGCCTAAATTCTACTCCCAGCACCCATATGGTAGCTCACAACTCTCTGTTACTCCAGTTCCAGGGCATTCACCCTCACATAGACATACATGCTGACAAAACAACAATACTTGTAAAATAAAAACAAATAAATCATTTTTGGGGCTTGAGAGATGCCTCAGAGGTTAAGAGCACTGACTGCTCTTCCCCTGGTCCTGAGTTCAGTTCCCAGAAACCACATGGTGACTCACATATTTTCTTCTTAATGATATGTTCTTCCATTTTCCCTGGACAAGCCTGATAATTATTATTATTATTACTTTAATTGTTATTCAAGACAGGGTTTCTGTCTGTTACAGTGTTCGATTTGCTGGAGCTCACTCTGTAGACCAGGCTGGCCTCAAACCCACAGAGATGTCCCCTACCTGTGCCTCTCAAGTGCTAGGATGTAATACCACTCCATGACCATCTGATATTAGTTTTAAGAGCTATCATTTGATTTTAAAATACTCAACCAATTAATAGCCATCAGTGGTATTATGTCATGATTGAACAGTAACAATTGGTGCCTCAGACAGGTTGATATTTACCATACTCTATTCTGTGTCTCTAATCAGACAACTATTTTAATCAATTATTTATATGCAATAAAATATGTGAAATTGACAGTGCTTTGTTTTAAGAGAGAGTAAATTAATTGTACGTCTGAAGGAGTCAGATAATAATTGCAGGCATTGAACAAACTCAAAAGTGACTATAAGTATAAGTTCATGATGCAACTTTATATGACTAAAAATGGAGTAATATGGTCTGTACTAAAAGAAGTTATATAACTCAGTCTTAATTAATCTTATTAAAATAAAAACCCAGAGTTAGATATTTGGTTGTGAAAGCTGAGAGATCAGAGAAGCAGAGCAGACAACCATTAGAGTTATTACCTCTCCTAATGTTCAGACTGAAGGGGGCAAGTTCCTGTCTCTGTGAATCCTCAGAATGAATGCGGCATCCTGTCTCCACAAGTCCTTAGACTGAATGCTCTGTGCTCTTGTCTACTACCACCCCATATTCCTCTCTCTGCGCTGCCACATCACTCCTGTCCCCATCTCCCTAGTGCTGGGATTAAAGACATGAGATTCCAAGAGCTGGAATCAAAAGAGCTCTGTTACTCTTTTAGACTGATTCAATCTTGTGTAGTTCAGGGAGGCATTGAACTCACAGAAATCCATCTGCCTCTGTCTCAGGAGTGCTGAGATTAAAGGTGTGTGCCACCATGGCCTTGTCTCTATGGTTAACTAGTGACTTAGTTCTGCACTCTGATCTTCAGGTAAGCTTTACTTGTTATATCACAAAGAAAATATCAGCACAAAGTTAAACAAATTATTTCTGGACTTATGCTTGTACCTCTGCTTATCAGTTTATATTCCACTACTTCAAAATATATTTTGTTTTTACCCTAATTTTATTGATGAATTGGGATTCACCAATATGAGTAAATTGTTTAAAGCTTGCATCTGCAAAGTTCATTTTCAACTAGGTCATAGTGACTTAAAATTCAAAATTAGATACATAGAGATACCCATATGCATTTGTGCACATGTGCACACACATACAATAAGTTTTAAAGGTTTAGTAAAAAAATGGCAATGCAATCATTACAAACACACACACACACACACACACACACACACACACACACACATATATATATATATATATATATTAGAGAGTAACATGGCTGAGATTTTGAATATATTGATTTATAAGAAAATTTTAATTCTAGAAAATTATTAAAGAGCTAACACATGTGTGTATATTCATGCTTGTGCATGGCCAGGTGGTGCAGGGGTCCTAAGAGACCTGAAGAGAATGCTGAATTCTCTCAACCTGGAGCTATACTTGTATTTTGCCTGATGTAGACTTTCCTGGTGTCTGACAGTATAGTAGATAACATTCCAAATATGGGCCTTTAAGATTCCTTCTTACTGACTATTCAATTAAACATTGATTCAGGTAAAATATTAATGACATTTTGTGCATATAATTAAACTTCAAAGTCAGTTGTTCATAAAATAGGAAATTATTTCAGTAGGCCTATCATAATCAGATGACTACTTTTAAGGAAAAAAACCTGTGCTGGGGGCTGGGGATGTAGCTCAGTCGCTATAGGACCATGCTAATGTACCCAAATCCCTAGCTTCAATCTCCAGCAATGCTTAACATGATTAGGTAGAAGTATACAAGGTAGAAATACACACACACACACACACACACACACACACACACACACACACCAGTGTTAGTTGTAGGAATGAGACTTTTAGCTCAGCCTCAACATCAGAGAGCTTAGGAAACACTTAGACTACATTAGAGTCTCACTCAAAACATCCAGAGAAAAGCTAAAAGAAAATACTTCCCTTAACTAGTCAGAGATTCAAAACATAAGAGAGATTTGATGAAGCATGGCTGTATTGCAATGGGGGCATACCTTATTCAGAAAGAAGGCTAAAAAGCACATGGGCATAAGAACAGCTGGCAAATCTATGTTCTTTTCTTCTATGTCATTTATGGCACTTTCTTCTTCAGAAAAACCCCAAGAAGTTCTTTGTTCATGCCAACATTTGACTAGAGTACTTTGTTTGGATAATGCACAGAAAAACACACAAGTGTTGATATTCATGGAATT